>NW_026972366.1:0-111261 GCF_036711695.1 Zophobas morio
GTTTAGGTCAATTTTATGCATTCTGGCGTTCGTAGATACAAGAAAACTGTTAAAATTCTTCAGAAACGTCACTTTTGAAGTGTTTTCTTGTACTTTTAAGCCAATCAGATACCCAACGGGCTCGGAAAGTGCAACGAAACCATCAAATTTTAGCTAGAAACTGTATTTTTGTCGATTTTTATTGAATTTGAACTATATTTCAACGTTTTTTGATGGTTCTGAGCCACCAAACACACTTAAAGCATGCAGAATCGACTCAGAATAGGAAAAGGAGACGTTTAGGTCAATTTTATGCATTCTGGCGTTCGTAGATACAAGAAAACTGTTAAAATTCTTCAGAAACGTCACTTTTGAAGTGTTTTCTTGTACTTTTAAGCCAATCAGATACCCTACGGGCTCGGAAAGTGCAACGAAACCATCAAATTTTAGCTAGAAACTGTATTTTTGTCGATTTTTATTGAATTTGAACTATATTTCAACGTTTTTTGATGGTTCTGAGCCACCAAACACACTTAAAGCATGCAGAATCGACTCAGAATAGGAAAAGGAGACGTTTAGGTCAATTTTATGCATTCTGGCGTTCGTAGATACAAGAAAACTGTTAAAATTCTTCAGAAACGTCACTTTTGAAGTGTTTTCTTGTACTTTTAAGCCAATCAGATACCCTACGGGCTCGGAAAGTGCAACGAAACCATCAAATTTTAGCTAGAAACTGTATTTTTGTCGATTTTTATTGAATTTGAACTATATTTCAACGTTTTTTGATGGTTCTGAGCCACCAAACACACTTAAAGTATGCAGAATCGACTCAGAATAGGAAAAGGAGACGTTTAGGTCAATTTTATGCATTCTGGCGTTCGTAGATACAAGAAAACTGTTAAAATTCTTCAGAAACGTCACTTTTGAAGTGTTTTCTTGTACTTTTAAGCCAATCAGATACCCTACGGGCTCGGAAAGTGCAACGAAACCATCAAATTTTAGCTAGAAACTGTATTTTTGTCGATTTTTATTGAATTTGAACTATATTTCAACGTTTTTTGATGGTTCTGAGCCACCAAACACACTTAAAGCATGCAGAATCGACTCAGAATAGGAAAAGGAGACGTTTAGGTCAATTTTATGCATTCTGGCGTTCGTAGATACAAGAAAACTGTTAAAATTCTTCAGAAACGTCACTTTTGAAGTGTTTTCTTGTACTTTTAAGCCAATCAGATACCCTACGGGCTCGGAAAGTGCAACGAAACCATCAAATTTTAGCTAGAAACTGTATTTTTGTCGATTTTTATTGAATTTGAACTATATTTCAAAGTTTTTTGATAGTTCTGAGCCACCAAACACACTTAAAGCATGCAGAATCGACTCAGAATAGGAAAAGGAGAAGTTTAGGTAAATTTTATGCATTCTGGCGTTCGTAGATACAAGAAAACTGTTAAAATTCTTCAGAAACGTCACTTTTGAAGTGTTTTCTTGTACTTTTAAGCCAATCAGATACCCTACGGGCTCGGAAAGTGCAACGAAACCATCAAACTTTAGCTAGAAACTGTATTTTTGTCGATTTTTATTGAATTTGAACTATATTTCAACGTTTTTTGATGGTTCTGAGCCACCAAACACACTTAAAGCATGCAGAATCGACTCAGAATAGGAAAAGGAGACGTTTAGGTCAATTTTATGCATTCTGGCGTTCGTAGATACAAGAAAACTGTTAAAATTCTTCAGAAACGTCACTTTTGAAGTGTTTTCTTGTACTTTTAAGCCAATCAGATAACCTACGGGCTCGGAAAGTGCAACGAAACCATCAAATTTTAGCTAGAAACTGTATTTTTGTCGATTTTTATTGAATTTGAACTATATTTCAACGTTTTTTGATGGTTCTGAGCCACCAAACACACTTAAAGCATGCAGAATCGACTCAGAATAGGAAAAGGAGACGTTTAGGTCAATTTTATGCATTCTGGCGTTCGTAGATACAAGAAAACTGTTAAAATTCTTCAGAAACGTCACTTTTGAAGTGTTTTCTTGTACTTTTAAGCCAATCAGATGCCCTACGGGCTCGGAAAGTGCAACGAAACCATCAAATTTTAGCTAGAAACTGTATTTTTGTCGATTTTTATTGAATTTGAACTATATTTCAACGTTTTTTGATGGTTCTGAGCCACCAAACACACTTAAAGCATGCAGAATCGACTCAGAATAGGAAAAGGAGACGTTTAGGTCAATTTTATGCATTCTGGCGTTCGTAGATACAAGAAAACTGTTAAAATTCTTCAGAAACGTCACTTTTGAAGTGTTTTCTTGTACTTTTAAGCCAATCAGATACCCTACGGGCTCGGAAAGTGCAACGAAACCATCAAATTTTAGCTAGAAACTGTATTTTTGTCGATTTTTATTGAATTTGAACTATATTTCAACGTTTTTTGATAGTTCTGAGCCACCAAACACACTTAAAGCATGCAGAATCGACTCAGAATAGGAAAAGGAGAAGTTTAGGTCAATTTTATGCATTCTGGCGTTCGTAGATACAAGAAAACTGTTAAAATTCTTCAGAAACGTCACTTTTGAAGTGTTTTCTTGTACTTTTAAGCCAATCAGATACTCTACGGGCTCGGAAAGTGCAACGAAACCATCAAATTTTAGCTAGAAACTGTATTTTTGTCGATTTTTATTGAATTTGAACTATATTTCAACGTTTTTTGATGGTTCTGAGCCACCAAACACACTTAAAGCATGCAGAATCGACTCAGAATAGGAAAAGGAGACGTTTAGGTCAATTTTATGCATTCTGGCGTTCGTAGATACAAGAAAACTGTTAAAATTCTTCAGAAACGTCACTTTTGAAGTGTTTTCTTGTACTTTTAAGCCAATCAGATACCCTACGGGCTCGGAAAGTGCAACGAAACCATCAAATTTTAGCTAGAAACTGTGTTTTTGTCGATTTTTATTGAATTTGAACTATATTTCAACGTTTTTTGATGGTTCTGAGCCACCAAACACACTTAAAGCATGCAGAATCGACTCAGAATAGGAAAAGGAGACGTTTAGGTCAATTTTATGCATTCTGGCGTTCGTAGATACAAGAAAACTGTTAAAATTCTTCAGAAACGTCACTTTTGAAGTGTTTTCTTGTACTTTTAAGCCAATCAGATACCCTACGGGCTCGGAAAGTGCAACGAAACCATCAAATTTTAGCTAGAAACTGTATTTTTGTCGATTTTTATTGAATTTGAACTATATTTCAACGTTTTTTGATGGTTCTGAGCCACCAAACACACTTAAAGCATGCAGAATCGACTCAGAATAGGAAAAGGAGACGTTTAGGTCAATTTTATGCATTCTGGCGTTCGTAGATACAAGAAAACTGTTAAAATTCTTCAGAAACGTCACTTTTGAAGTGTTTTCTTTTACTTTTAAGCCAATCAGATACCCTAGGGGCTCGGAAAGTGCAACGAAACCATCAAATTTTAGCTAGAAACTGTATTTTTGTCGATTTTTATTGAATTTGAACTATATTTCAACGTTTTTTGATGGTTCTGAGCCACCAAACACACTTAAAGCATGCAGAATCGACTCAGAATTGGAAAAGGAGACGTTTAGGTCAATTTTATGCATTCTGGCGTTCGTAGATACAAGAAAACCGTTAAAATTCTTCAGAAACGTCACTTTTGAAGTGTTTTCTTGTACTTTTAAGCCAATCAGATACCCTACGGGCTCGGAAAGTGCAACGAAACCATCAAATTTTAGCTAGAAACTGTATTTTTGTCGATTTTTATTGAATTTGAACTATATTTCAACGTTTTTTGATGGTTCTGAGCCACCAAACACACTTAAAGCATGCAGAATCGACTCAGAATAGGAAAAGGAGACGTTTAGGTCAATTTTATGCATTCTGGCGTTCGTAGATACAAGAAAACTGTTAAAATTCTTCAGAAACGTCACTTTTGAAGTGTTTTCTTGTACTTTTAAGCCAATCAGATACCCTACGGGCTCGGAAAGTGCAACGAAACCATCAAATTTTAGCTAGAAACTGTATTTTTGTCGATTTTTATTGAATGTGAACTATATTTCAACGTTTTTTGATGGTTCTGAGCCACCAAACACACTTAAAGCATGCAGAATCGACTCAGAATAGGAAAAGGAGACGTTTAGGTCAATTTTATGCATTCTGGCGTTCGTAGATACAAGAAAACTGTTAAAATTCTTCAGAAACGTCACTTTTGAATTGTTTTCTTTTACTTTTAAGCCAATCAGATACCCTACGGGCTCGGAAAGTGCAACGAAACCATCAAATTTTAGCTAGAAACTGTATTTTTGTCGATTTTTATTGAATTTGAACTATATTTCAACGTTTTTTGATGGTTCTGAGCCACCAAACACACTTAAAGCATGCAGAATCGACTCAGAATAGGAAAAGGAGACGTTTAGGTCAATTTTATGCATTCTGGCGTTCGTAGATACAAGAAAACTGTTAAAATTCTTCAGAAACGTCACTTTTGAAGTGTTTTCTTGTACTTTTAAGCCAATCAGATACCCTACGGGCTCGGAAAGTGCAACGAAACCATCAAATTTTAGCTAGAAACTGTATTTTTGTCGATTTTTATTGAATTTGAACAATATTTCAACGTTTTTTGATGGTTCTGAGCCACCAAACACACTTAAAGCATGCAGAATCGACTCAGAATAGGAAAAGGAGACGTTTAGGTCAATTTTATGCATTCTGGCGTTCGTAGATACAAGAAAACTGTTAAAATTCTTCAGAAACGTCACTTTTGAAGTGTTTTCTTGTACTTTTAAGCCAATCAGATACCCTACGGGCTCGGAAAGTGCAACGAAACCATCAAATTTTAGCTAGAAACTGTATTTTTGTCGATTTTTATTGAATTTGAACTATATTTCAACGTTTTTTGATGGTTCTGAGCCACCAAACACACTTAAAGCATGCAGAATCGACTCAGAATAGGAAAAGGAGACGTTTAGGTCAATTTTATGCATTCTGGCGTTCGTAGATACAAGAAAACTGTTAAAATTCTTCAGAAACGTCACTTTTGAAGTGTTTTCTTGTACTTTTAAGCCAATCAGATACCCTACGGGCTCGGAAAGTGCAACGAAACCATCAAATTTTAGCTAGAAACTGTATTTTTGTCGATTTTTATTGAATTTGAACTATATTTCAACGTTTTTTGATGGTTCTGAGCCACCAAACACACTTAAAGCATGCAGAATCGACTCAGAATAGGAAAAGGAGACGTTTAGGTCAATTTTATGCATTCTGGCGTTCGTAGATACAAGAAAACTGTTAAAATTCTTCAGAAACGTCACTTTTGAAGTGTTTTCTTGTACTTTTAAGCCAATCAGATACCCAACGGGCTCGGAAAGTGCAACGAAACCATCAAATTTTAGCTAGAAACTGTATTTTTGTCGATTTTTATTGAATTTGAACTATATTTCAACGTTTTTTGATGGTTCTGAGCCACCAAACACACTTAAAGCATGCAGAATCGACTCAGAATAGGAAAAGGAGACGTTTAGGTCAATTTTATGCATTCTGGCGTTCGTAGATACAAGAAAACTGTTAAAATTCTTCAGAAACGTCACTTTTGAAGTGTTTTCTTGTACTTTTAAGCCAATCAGATACCCTACGGGCTCGGAAAGTGCAACGAAACCATCAAATTTTAGCTAGAAACTGTATTTTTGTCGATTTTTATTGAATTTGAACTATATTTCAACGTTTTTTGATGGTTCTGAGCCACCAAACACACTTAAAGCATGCAGAATCGACTCAGAATAGGAAAAGGAGACGTTTAGGTCAATTTTATGCATTCTGGCGTTCGTAGATACAAGAAAACTGTTAAAATTCTTCAGAAACGTCACTTTTGAAGTGTTTTCTTGTACTTTCAAGCCAATCAGATACCCTACGGGCTCGGAAAGTGCAACGAAACCATCAAATTTTAGCTAGAAACTGTATTTTTGTCGATTTTTATTGAATTTGAACTATATTTCAACGTTTTTTGATGGTTCTGAGCCACCAAACACACTTAAAGCATGCAGAATCGACTCAGAATAGGAAAAGGAGACGTTTAGGTCAATTTTATGCATTCTGGCGTTCGTAGATACAAGAAAACTGTTAAAATTCTTCAGAAACGTCACTTTTGAAGTGTTTTCTTGTACTTTCAAGCCAATCAGATACCCTACGGGCTCGGAAAGTGCAACGAAACCATCAAATTTTAGCTAGAAACTGTATTTTTGTCGATTTTTATTGAATTTGAACTATATTTCAACGTTTTTTGATGGTTCTGAGCCACCAAACACACTTAAAGCATGCAGAATCGACTCAGAATAGGAAAAGGAGACGTTTAGGTCAATTTTATGCATTCTGGCGTTCGTAGATACAAGAAAACTGTTAAAATTCTTCAGAAACGTCACTTTTGAATTGTTTTCTTTTACTTTTAAGCCAATCAGATACCCTACGGGCTCGGAAAGTGCAACGAAACCATCAAATTTTAGCTAGAAACTGTATTTTTGTCGATTTTTATTGAATTTGAACTATATTTCAACGTTTTTTGATGGTTCTGAGCCACCAAACACACTTAAAGCATGCAGAATCGACTCAGAATAGGAAAAGGAGACGTTTAGGTCAATTTTATGCATTCTGGCGTTCGTAGATACAAGAAAACTGTTAAAATTCTTCAGAAACGTCACTTTTGAAGTGTTTTCTTGTACTTTTAAGCCAATCACATACCCTACGGGCTCGGAAAGTGCAACGAAACCATCAAATTTTAGCTAGAAACTGTATTTTTGTCGATTTTTATTGAATTTGAACAATATTTCAACGTTTTTTGATGGTTCTGAGTCACCAAACACACTTAAAGCATGCAGAATCGACTCAGAATAGGAAAAGGAGACGTTTAGGTCAATTTTATGCATTCTGGCGTTCGTAGATACAAGAAAACTGTTAAAATTCTTCAGAAACGTCACTTTTGAAGTGTTTTCTTGTACTTTTAAGCCAATCAGATACCCTACGGGCTCGGAAAGTGCAACGAAACCATCAAATTTTAGCTAGAAACTGTATTTTTGTCGATTTTTATTGAATTTGAACTATATTTCAACGTTTTTTGATGGTTCTGAGCCACCAAACACACTTAAAGCATGCAGAATCGACTCAGAATAGGAAAAGGAGACGTTTAGGTCAATTTTATGCATTCTGGCGTTCGTAGATACAAGAAAACTGTTAAAATTCTTCAGAAACGTCACTTTTGAAGTGTTTTCTTGTACTTTTAAGCCAATCAGATACCCTACGGGCTCGGAAAGTGCAACGAAATCATCAAATTTTAGCTAGAAACTGTATTTTTGTCGATTTTTATTGAATTTGAACTATATTTCAACGTTTTTTGATGGTTCTGAGCCACCAAACACTCTTAAAGCATGCAGAATCGACTCAGAATAGGAAAAGGAGACGTTTAGGTCAATTTTATGCATTCTGGCGTTCGTAGATACAAGAAAACTGTTAAAATTCTTCAGAAACGTCACTTTTGAAGTGTTTTCTTGTACTTTTAAGCCAATCAGATACCCTACGGGCTCGGAAAGTGCAACGAAACCATCAAATTTTAGCTAGAAACTGTATTTTTGTCGATTTTTATTGAATTTGAACTATATTTCAACGTTTTTTGATGGTTCTGAGCCACCAAACACACTTAAAGCATGCAGAATCGACTCAGAATAGGAAAAGGAGACGTTTAGGTCAATTTTATGCATTCTGGCGTTCGTAGATACAAGAAAACTGTTAAAATTCTTCAGAAACGTCACTTTTGAAGTGTTTTCTTGTACTTTTAAGCCAATCAGATACCCTACGGGCTCGGAAAGTGCAACGAAACCATCAAATTTTAGATAGAAACTGTATTTTTGTCGATTTTTATTGAATTTGAACTATATTTCAACGTTTTTTGATGGTTCTGAGCCACCAAACACACTTAAAGCATGCAGAATCGACTCAGAATAGGAAAAGGGGAAAAGGAGACGTTTAGGTCAATTTTATGCATTCTGGCGTTCGTAGATACAAGAAAACTGTTAAAATTCTTCAGAAACGTCACTTTTGAAGTGTTTTCTTGTACTTTTAAGCCAATCAGATACCCTACGGGCTCGGAAAGTGCAACGAAACCATCAAATTTTAGCTAGAAACTGTATTTTTGTCGATTTTTATTGAATTTGAACTATATTTCAACGTTTTTTGATGGTTCTGAGCCACCAAACACACTTAAAGCATGCAGAATCGACTCAGAATAGGAAAAGGAGAAGTTTAGGTCAATTTTATGCATTCTGGCGTTCGTAGATACAAGAAAACTGTTAAAATTCTTCAGAAACGTCACTTTTGAAGTGTTTTCTTGTACTTTTAAGCCAATCAGATACCCTACGGGCTCGGAAAGTGCAACGAAACCATCAAATTTTAGCTAGAAACTGTATTTTTGTCGATTTTTATTGAATTTGAACTATATTTCAACGTTTTTTGATGGTTCTGAGCCACCAAACACACTTAAAGCATGCAGAATCGACTCAGAATAGGAAAAGGAGACGTTTAGGTCAATTTTATGCATTCTGGCGTTCGTAGATACAAGAAAACTGTTAAAATTCTTCAGAAACGTCACTTTTGAAGTGTTTTCTTGTACTTTTAAGCCAATCAGATACCCTACGGGCTCGGAAAGTGCAACGAAACCATCAAATTTTAGCTAGAAACTGTATTTTTGTCGATTTTTATTGAATTTGAACTACATTTCAACGTTTTTTGTTGGTTCTGAGCCACCAAACACACTTAAAGCATGCAGAATCGACTCAGAATAGGAAAAGGAGACGTTTAGGTCAATTTTATGCATTCTGGCGTTCGTAGATACAAGAAAACTGTTAAAATTCTTCAGAAACGTCACTTTTGAAGTGTTTTCTTGTACTTTTAAGCCAATCAGATACCCTACGGGCTCGGAAAGTGCAACGAAACCATCAAATTTTAGCTAGAAACTGTATTTTTGTCGATTTTTATTGAATTTGAACTATATTTCAACGTTTTTTGATGGTTCTGAGCCACCAAACACACTTAAAGCATGCAGAATCGACTCAGAATAGGAAAAGGAGACGTTTAGGTCAATTTTATGCATTCTGGCGTTCGTAGATACAAGAAAACTGTTAAAATTCTTCAGAAACGTCACTTTTGAAGTGTTTTCTTGTACTTTTAAGCCAATCAGATACCCTACGGGCTCGGAAAGTGCAACGAAACCATCAAATTTTAGCTAGAAACTGTATTTTTGTCGATTTTTATTGAATTTGAACTATATTTCAACGGTTTTTGATGGTTCTGAGCCACCAAACACACTTAAAGCATGCAGAATCGACTCAGAATAGGAAAAGGAGACGTTTAGGTCAATTTTATGCATTCTGGCGTTCGTAGATACAAGAAAACTGTTAAAATTCTTCAGAAACGTCACTTTTGAAGTGTTTTCTTGTACTTTTAAGCCAATCAGATACCCTACGGGCTCGGAAAGTGCAACGAAACCATCAAATTTTAGCTAGAAACTGTATTTTTGTCGATTTTTATTGAATTTGAACTATATTTCAACGTTTTTTGATGGTTCTGAGCCACCAAACACACTTAAAGCATGCAGAATCGACTCAGAATAGGAAAAGGAGACGTTTAGGTCAATTTTATGCATTCTGGCGTTCGTAGATACAAGAAAACTGTTAAAATTCTTCAGAAACGTCACTTTTGAAGTGTTTTCTTGTACTTTTAAGCCAATCAGATACCCTATGGGCTCGGAAAGTGCAACGAAACCATCAAATTTTAGCTAGAAACTGTATTTTTGTCGATTTTTATTGAATTTGAACTATATTTCAACGTTTTTTGATGGTTCTGAGCCACCAAACACACTTAAAGCATGCAGAATCGACTCAGAATAGGAAAAGGAGACGTTTAGGTCAATTTTATGCATTCTGGCGTTCGTAGATACAAGAAAACTGTTAAAATTCTTCAGAAACGTCACTTTTGAAGTGTTTTCTTGTACTTTTAAGCCAATCAGATACCCAACGGGCTCGGAAAGTGCAACGAAACCATCAAATTTTAGCTAGAAACTGTATTTTTGTCGATTTTTATTGAATTTGAACTATATTTCAACGTTTTTTGATGGTTCTGAGCCAACCAAACACACTTAAAGCATGCAGAATCGACTCAGAATAGGAAAAGGAGACGTTTAGGTCAATTTTATGCATTCTGGCGTTCGTAGATACAAGAAAACTGTTAAAATTCTTCAGAAACGTCACTTTTGAAGTGTTTTCTTGTACTTTTAAGCCAATCAGATACCCAACGGGCTCGGAAAGTGCAACGAAACCATCAAATTTTAGCTAGAAACTGTATTTTTGTCGATTTTTATTGAATTTGAACTATATTTCAACGTTTTTTGATGGTTCTGAGCCACCAAACACACTTAAAGTATGCAGAATCGACTCAGAATAGGAAAAGGAGACGTTTAGGTCAATTTTATGCATTCTGGCGTTCGTAGATACAAGAAAACTGTTAAAATTCTTCAGAAACGTCACTTTTGAAGTGTTTTCTTGTACTTTTAAGCCAATCAGATACCCTACGGGCTCGGAAAGTGCAACGAAACCATCAAATTTTAGCTAGAAACTGTATTTTTGTCGATTTTTATTGAATTTGAACTATATTTCAACGTTTTTTGATGGTTCTGAGCCACCAAACACACTTAAAGCATGCAGAATCGACTCAGAATAGGAAAAGGAGAAGTTTAGGTCAATTTTATGCATTCTGGCGTTCGTAGTTACAAGAAAACTGTTAAAATTCTTCAGAAACGTCACTTTTGAAGTGTTTTCTTGTACTTTTAAGCCAATCAGATACCCTACGGGCTCGGAAAGTGCAACGAAACCATCAAATTTTAGCTAGAAACTGTATTTTTGTCGATTTTTATTGAATTTGAACTATATTTCAACGTTTTTTGATGGTTCTGAGCCACCAAACACACTTAAAGCATGCAGAATCGACTCAGAATAGGAAAAGGAGACGTTTAGGTCAATTTTATGCATTCTGGCGTTCGTAGATACAAGAAAACTGTTAAAATTCTTCAGAAACGTCACTTTTGAAGTGTTTTCTTGTACTTTTAAGCCAATCAGATACCCTACGGGCTCGGAAAGTGCAACGAAACCATCAAATTTTAGCTAAAAACTGTATTTTTGTCGATTTTTATTGAATTTGAACTATATTTCAACGTTTTTTGATGGTTCTGAGCCACCAAACACACTTAAAGCATGCAGAATCGACTCAGAATAGGAAAAGGAGACGTTTAGGTCAATTTTAAGCATTCTGGCGTTCGTAGATACAAGAAAACTGTTAAAATTCTTCAGAAACGTCACTTTTGAAGTGTTTTCTTGTACTTTTAAGCCAATCAGATACCCTACGGGCTCGGAAAGTGCAACGAAACCATCAAATTTTAGCTAGAAACTGTATTTTTGTCGATTTTTATTGAATTTGAACTATATTTCAACGTTTTTTGATGGTTCTGAGCCACCAAACACACTTAAAGCATGCAGAATCGACTCAGAATAGGAAAAGGAGAAGTTTAGGTCAATTTTATGCATTCTGGCGTTCGTAGATACAAGAAAACTGTTAAAATTCTTCAGAAACGTCACTTTTGAAGTGTTTTCTTGTACTTTTAAGCCAATCAGATACCCTACGGGCTCGGAGAGTGCAACGAAACCATCAAATTTTAGCTAGAAACTGTATTTTTGTCGATTTTTATTGAATTTGAACTATATTTCAACGTTTTTTGATGGTTCTGAGCCACCAAACACACTTAAAGCATGCAGAATCGACTCAGAATAGGAAAAGGAGACGTTTAGGTCAATTTTATGCATTCTGGCGTTCGTAGATACAAGAAAACTGTTAAAATTCTTCAGAAACGTCACTTTTGAAGTGTTTTCTTGTACTTTTAAGCCAATCAGATACCCTACGGGCTCGGAAAGTGCAACGAAACCATCAAATTTTAGCTAGAAACAGTATTTTTGTCGATTTTTATTGAATTTGAGCTATATTTCAACGTTTTTTGATGGTTCTGAGCCACCAAACACACTTAAAGCATGCAGAATCGACTCAGAATAGGAAAAGGAGACGTTTAGGTCAATTTTATGCATTCTGGCGTTCGTAGATACAAGAAAACTGTTAAAATTCTTCAGAAACGTCACTTTTGAAGTGTTTTCTTGTAGTTTTAAGCCAATCAGATACCCTACGGGCTCGGAAAGTGCAACGAAACCATCAAATTTTAGCTAGAAACAGTATTTTTGTCGATTTTTATTGAATTTGAACTATATTTCAACGTTTTTTGATGGTTCTGAGCCACCAAACACACTTAAAGCATGCAGAATCGACTCAGAATAGGAAAAGGAGACGTTTAGGTCAATTTTATGCATTCTGGCGTTCGTAGATACAAGAAAACTGTTAAAATTCTTCAGAAACGTCACTTTTGAAGTGTTTTCTTGTACTTTTAAGCCAATCAGATACCCTACGGGCTCGGAAAGTGCAACAAAACCGTCAAATTTTAGCTAGAAACTGTATTTTTGTCGATTTTTATTGAATTTGAACTATATTTCAACGTTTTTTGATGGTTCTGAGCCACCAAACACACTTAAAGCATGCAGAATCGACTCAGAATAGGAAAAGGAGACGTTTAGGTCAATTTTATGCATTCTGGCGTTCGTAGATACAAGAAAACTGTTAAAATTCTTCAGAAACGTCACTTTTGAAGTGTTTTCTTGTACTTTTAAGCCAATCAGATACCCTACGGGCTCGGAAAGTGCAACGAAACCATCAAATTTTAGCTAGAAACTGTATTTTTGTCGATTTTTATTGAATTTGAACTATATTTCAAAGTTTTTTGATGGTTCTGAGCCACCAAACACACTTAAAGCATGCAGAATCAACTCAGAATAGGAAAAGGAGATGTTTAGGTCAATTTTATGCATTCTGGCGTTCGTAGATACAAGAAAACTGTTAAAATTCTTCAGAAACGTCACTTTTGAAGTGTTTTCTTGTACTTTTAAGCCAATCAGATACCCTACGGGCTCGGAAAGTGCAACGAAACCATCAAATTTTAGCTAGAAACTGTATTTTTGTCGATTTTTATTGAATTTGAACTATATTTCAACGTTTTTTGATGGTTCTGAGCCACCAAACACACTTAAAGCATGCAGAATCGACTCAGAATAGGAAAAGGAGACGTTTAGGTCAATTTTATGCATTCTGGCGTTCGTAGATACAAGAAAACTGTTAAAATTCTTCAGAAACGTCACTTTTGAAGTGTTTTCTTGTAATTTTAAGCCAATCAGATACCCAACGGGCTCGGAAAGAGCAACGAAACCATCAAATTTTAGCTAGAAACTGTATTTTTGTCGATTTTTATTGAATTTGAACTATATTTCAACGTTTTTTGATGGTTCTGAGCCACCAAACACACTTAAAGCATGCAGAATCGACTCAGAATAGGAAAAGGAGACGTTTAGGTCAATTTTATGCATTCTGGCGTTCGTAGATACAAGAAAACTGTTAAAATTCTTCAGAAACGTCACTTTTGAAGTGTTTTCTTGTACTTTTAAGCCAATCAGATACCCTACGGGCTCGGAAAGTGCAACGAAACCATCAAATTTTAGCTAGAAACTGTATTTTTGTCGATTTTTATTGAATTTGAACTATATTTCAACGTTTTTTGATGGTTCTGAGCCACCAAACACACTTAAAGCATGCAGAATCGACTCAGAATAGGAAAAGGAGACGTTTAGGTCAATTTTATGCATTCTGGCGTTCGTAGATACAAGAAAACTGTTAAAATTCTTCAGAAACGTCACTTTTGAAGTGTTTTCTTGTACTTTTAAGCCAATCAGATACCCTACGGGCTCGGAAAGTGCAACGAAACCATCAAATTTTAGCTAGAAACTGTATTTTTGTCGATTTTTATTGAATTTGAACTATATTTCAACGTTTTTTGATGGTTCTGAGCCACCAAACACACTTAAAGCACGCAGAATCGACTCAGAATAGGAAAAGGAGACGTTTAGGTCAATTTTATGCATTCTGGCGTTCGTAGATACAAGAAAACTGTTAAAATTCTTCAGAAACGTCACTTTTGAAGTGTTTTCTTGTACTTTTAAGCCAATCAGATACCCTACGGGCTCGGAAAGTGCAACGAAACCATCAAATTTTAGCTAGAAACTGTATTTTTGTCGATTTTTATTGAATTTGAATTATATTTCAACGTTTTTTGATGGTTCTGAGCCACCAAACACACTTAAAGCATGCAGAATCGACTCAGAATAGGAAAAGGAGACGTTTAGGTCAATTTTATGCATTCTGGCGTTCGTAGATACAAGAAAACTGTTAAAATTCTTCAGAAACGTCACTTTTGAAGTGTTTTCTTGTACTTTTAAGCCAATCAGATACCCTACGGGCTCGGAAAGTGCAACGAAACCATCAAATTTTAGCTAGAAACTGTATTTTTGTTGATTTTTATTGAATTTGAACTATATTTCAACGTTTTTTGATGGTTCTGAGCCACCAAACACACTTAAAGCATGCAGAATCGACTCAGAATAGGAAAAGGAGACGTTTAGGTCAATTTTATGCATTCTGGCGTTCGTAGATACAAGAAAACTGTTAAAATTCTTCAGAAACGTCACTTTTGAAGTGTTTTCTTGTACTTTTAAGCCAATCAGATACCCTACGGGCTCGGAAAGTGCAACGAAACCATCAAATTTTAGCTAGAAACTGTATTTTTGTCGATTTTTATTGAATTTGAACTATATTTCAACGTTTTTTGATGGTTCTGAGCCACCAAACACACTTAAAGCATGCAGAATCGACTCAGAATAGGAAAAGGAGACGTTTAGGTCAATTTTATGCATTCTGGCGTTCGTAGATACAAGAAAACTGTTAAAATTCTTCAGAAACGTCACTTTTGAAGTGTTTTCTTGTACTTTTAAGCCAATCAGATACCCTACGGGCTCGGAAAGTGCAACGAAACCATCAAATTTTAGCTAGAAACTGTATTTTTGTCGATTTTTATTGAATTTGAACTATATTTCAACGTTTTTTGATGGTTCTGAGCCACCAAAAACACTTAAAGCATGCAGAATCGACTCAGAATAGGAAAAGGAGACGTTTAGGTCAATTTTATGCATTCTGGCGTTCGTAGATACAAGAAAACTGTTAAAATTCTTCAGAAACGTCACTTTTGAAGTGTTTTCTTGTACTTTTAAGCCAATCAGATACCCTACGGGCTCGGAAAGTGCAACGAAACCATCAAATTTTAGCTAGAAACTGTATTTTTGTCGATTTTTATTGAATTTGAACTATATTTCAACGTTTTTTGATGGTTCTGAGCCACCAAACACACTTAAAGCATGCAGAATCGACTCAGAATAGGAAAAGGAGACGTTTAGGTCAATTTTATGCATTCTGGCGTTCGTAGATACAAGAAAACTGTTAAAATTCTTCAGAAACGTCACTTTTGAAGTGTTTTCTTGTACTTTTAAGCCAATCAGATACCCTACGGGCTCGGAAAGTGCAACGAAACCATCAAATTTTAGCTAGAAACTGTATTTTTGTCGATTTTTATTGAATTTGAACTATATTTCAACGTTTTTTGATGGTTCTGAGCCACCAAACACACTTAAAGCATGCAGAATCGACTCAGAATAGGAAAAGGAGACGTTTAGGTCAATTTTATGCATTCTGGCGTTCGTAGATACAAGAAAACTGTTAAAATTCTTCAGAAACGTCACTTTTGAAGTGTTTTCTTGTACTTTTAAGCCAATCAGATACCCTACGGACTCGGAAAGTGCAACGAAACCATCAAATTTTGGCTAGAAACTGTATTTTTGTCGATTTTTATTGAATTTGAACTATATTTCAACGTTTTTTGATGGTTCTGAGCCACCAAACACACTTAAAGCATGCAGAATCGACTCAGAATAGGAAAAGGAGACGTTTAGGTCAATTTTATGCATTCTGGCGTTCGTAGATACAAGAAAACTGTTAAAATTCTTCAGAAACGTCACTTTTGAAGTGTTTTCTTGTACTTTTAAGCCAATCAGATACCCTACGGGCTCGGAAAGTGCAACGAAACCATCAAATTTTAGCTAGAAACTGTATTTTTGTCGATTTTTATTGAATTTGAACTATATTTCAACGTTTTTTGATGGTTCTGAGCCACCAAACACACTTAAAGCATGCAGAATCGACTCAGAATAGGAAAAGGAGACGTTTAGGTCAATTTTATGCATTCTGGCGTTCGTAGATACAAGAAAACTGTTAAAATTCTTCAGAAACGTCACTTTTGAAGTGTTTTCTTGTACTTTTAAGCCAATCAGATACCCTACGGGCTCGGAAAGTGCAACGAAACCATCAAATTTTAGCTAGAAACTGTATTTTTGTCGATTTTTATTGAATTTGAACTATATTTCTACGTTTTTTGATGGTTCTGAGCCACCAAACACACTTAAAGCATGCAGAATCGACTCAGAATAGGAAAAGGAGACGTTTAGGTCAATTTTATGCATTCTGGCGTTCGTAGATACAAGAAAACTGTTAAAATTCTTTAGAAACGTCACTTTTGAAATGTTTTCTTGTACTTTTAAGCCAATCAGATACCCTACGGGCTCGGAAAGTGCAACGAAACCATCAAATTTTAGCTAGAAACTGTATTTTTGTCGATTTTTATTGAATTTGAACTATATTTCAACGTTTTTTGATGGTTCTGAGCCACCAAACACACTTAAAGCATGCAGAATCGACTCAGAATAGGAAAAGGAGAAGTTTAGGTCAATTTTATGCATTCTGGCGTTCGTAGATACAAGAAAACTGTTAAAATTCTTCAGAAACGTCACTTTTGAAGTGTTTTCTTGTACTTTTAAGCCAATCAGATACCCTACGGGCTCGGAAAGTGCAACGAAACCATCAAATTTTAGCTAGAAACTGTATTTTTGTCGATTTTTATTGAATTTGAACTATATTTCAACGTTTTTTGATGGTTCTGAGCCACCAAACACACTTAAAGCATGCAGAATCGACTCAGAATAGGAAAAGGAGACGTTTAGGTCAATTTTATGCATTCTGGCGTTCGTAGATACAAGAAAACTGTTAAAATTCTTCAGAAACGTCACTTTTGAAGTGTTTTCTTGTACTTTTAAGCCAATCAGATACCCTACGGGCTCGGAAAGTGCAACGAAACCATCAAATTTTAGCTAGAAACTGTATTTTTGTCGATTTTTATTGAATTTGAACTATATTTCAACGTTTTTTGATGGTTCTGAGCCACCAAACACACTTAAAGCATGCAGAATCGACTCAGAATAGGAAAAGGAGACGTTTAGGTCAATTTTATGCATTCTGGCGTTCGTAGATACAAGAAAACTGTTAAAATTCTTTAGAAACGTCACTTTTGAAATGTTTTCTTGTACTTTTAAGCCAATCAGATACCCTACGGGCTCGGAAAGTGCAACGAAACCATCAAATTTTAGCTAGAAACTGTATTTTTGTCGATTTTTATTGAATTTGAACTATATTTCAACGTTTTTTGATGGTTCTGAGCCACCAAACACACTTAAAGCATGCAGAATCGACTCAGAATAGGAAAAGGAGAAGTTTAGGTCAATTTTATGCATTCTGGCGTTCGTAGATACAAGAAAACTGTTAAAATTCTTCAGAAACGTCACTTTTGAAGTGTTTTCTTGTACTTTTAAGCCAATCAGATACCCTACGGGCTCGGAAAGTGCAACGAAACCATCAAATTTTAGCTAGAAACTGTATTTTTGTCGATTTTTATTGAATTTGAACTATATTTCAACGTTTTTTGATGGTTCTGAGCCACCAAACACACTTAAAGCATGCAGAATCGACTCAGAATAGGAAAAGGAGACGTTTAGGTCAATTTTATGCATTCTGGCGTTCGTAGATACAAGAAAACTGTTAAAATTCTTCAGAAACGTCACTTTTGAAGTGTTTTCTTGTACTTTTAAGCCAATCAGATACCCTACGGGCTCGGAAAGTGCAACGAAACCATCAAATTTTAGCTAGAAACTGTATTTTTGTCGATTTTTATTGAATTTGAACTATATTTCAACGTTTTTTGATGGTTCTGAGCCACCAAACACACTTAAAGCATGCAGAATCGACTCAGAATAGGAAAAGGAGACGTTTAGGTCAATTTTATGCATTCTGGCGTTCGTAGATACAAGAAAACTGTTAAAATTCTTCAGAAACGTCACTTTTGAAGTGTTTTCTTGTACTTTTAAGCCAATCAGATACCCTACGGGCTCGGAAAGTGCAACGAAACCATCAAATTTTAGCTAGAAACTGTATTTTTGTCGATTTTTATTGAATTTGAACTATATTTCAACGTTTTTTGATGGTTCTGAGCCACCAAACACACTTAAAGCATGCAGAATCGACTCAGAATAGGAAAAGGAGACGTTTAGGTCAATTTTATGCATTCTGGCGTTCGTAGATACAAGAAAACTGTTAAAATTCTTCAGAAACGTCACTTTTGAAGTGTTTTCTTGTACTTTTAAGCCAATCAGATACCCAACGGGCTCGGAAAGTGCAACGAAACCATCAAATTTTAGCTAGAAACTGTATTTTTGTCGATTTTTATTGAATTTGAACTATATTTCAATGTTTTTTGATGGTTCTGAGCCACCAAACACACTTAAAGCATGCAGAATCGACTCAGAATAGGAAAAGGAGACGTTTAGGTCAATTTTATGCATTCTGGCGTTCGTAGACACAAGAAAACTGTTAAAATTCTTCAGAAACGTCACTTTTTAAGTGTTTTCTTGTACTTTTAAGCCAATCAGATACCCTACGGGCTCGGAAAGTGCAACGAAACCATCAAATTTTAGCTAGAAACTGTATTTTTGTCGATTTTTATTGAATTTGAACTATATTTCAACGTTTTTTGATGGTTCTGAGCCACCAAACACACTTAAAGCATGCAGAATCGACTCAGAATAGGAAAAGGAGACGTTTAGGTCAATTTTATGCATTCTGGCGTTCGTAGATACAAGAAAACTGTTAAAATTCTTCAGAAACGTCACTTTTGAAGTGTTTTCTTGTACTTTTAAGCCAATCAGATACCCTACGGGCTCGGAAAGTGCAACGAAACCATCAAATTTTAGCTAGAAACTGTATTTTTGTCGATTTTTATTGAATTTGAACTATATTTCAACGTTTTTTGATGGTTCTGAGCCACCAAAAACACTTAAAGCATGCAGAATCGACTCAGAATAGGAAAAGGAGACGTTTAGGTCAATTTTATGCATTCTGGCGTTCGTAGATACAAGAAAACTGTTAAAATTCTTCAGAAACGTCACTTTTGAAGTGTTTTCTTGTACTTTTAAGCCAATCAGATACCCTACGGGCTCGGAAAGTGCAACGAAACCATCAAATTTTAGCTAGAAACTGTATTTTTGTCGATTTTTATTGAATTTGAACTATATTTCAACGTTTTTTGATGGTTCTGAGCCACCAAACACACTTAAAGCATGCAGAATCGACTCAGAATAGGAAAAGGAGACGTTTAGGTTAATTTTATGCATTCTGGCGTTCGTAGATACAAGAAAACTGTTAAAATTCTTCAGAAACGTCACTTTTGAAGTGTTTTCTTGTACTTTTAAGCCAATCAGATACCCTACGGGCTCGGAAAGTGCAACGAAACCATCAAATTTTAGCTAGAAACTGTATTTTTGTCGATTTTTATTGAATTTGAACTATATTTCAACGTTTTTTGATGGTTCTGAGCCACCAAACACACTTAAAGCATGCAGAATCGACTCAGAATAGGAAAAGGAGACGTTTAGGTCAATTTTATGCATTCTGGCGTTCGTAGATACAAGAAAACTGTTAAAATTCTTCAGAAACGTCACTTTTGAAGTGTTTTCTTGTACTTTTAAGCCAATCAGATATCCTACGGGCTCGGAAAGTGCAACGAAACCATCAAATTTTAGCTAGAAACTGTATTTTTGTCGATTTTTATTGAATTTGAACTATATTTCAACGTTTTTTGATGGTTCTGAGCCACCAAACACACTTAAAGCATGCAGAATCGACTCAGAATAGGAAAAGGAGACGTTTAGGTCAATTTTATGCATTCTGGCGTTCGTAGATACAAGAAAACTGTTAAAATTCTTCAGAAACGTCACTTTTGAAGTGTTTTCTTGTACTTTTAAGCCAATCAGATACCCTACGGGCTCGGAAAGTGCAACGAAACCATCAAATTTTAGCTAGAAACTGTATTTTTGTCGATTTTTATTGAATTTTAACTATATTTCAACGTTTTTTGATGGTTCTGAGCCACCAAACACACTTAAAGCATGCAGAATCGACTCAGAATAGGAAAAGGAGTCGTTTAGGTCAATTTTATGCATTCTGGCGTTCGTAGATACAAGAAAACTGTTAAAATTCTTCAGAAACGTCACTTTTGAAGTGTTTTCTTGTACTTTTAAGCCAATCAGATACCCTACGGGCTCGGAAAGTGCAACGAAACCATCAAATTTTAGCTAGAAACTGTATTTTTGTCGATTTTTATTGAATTTGAACTATATTTCAACGTTTTTTGATGGTTCTGAGCCACCAAACACACTTAAAGCATGCAGAATCGACTCAGAATAGGAAAAGGAGACGTTTAGGTCAATTTTATGCATTCTGGCGTTCGTAGATACAAGAAAACTGTTAAAATTCTTCAGAAACGTCACTTTTGAAGTGTTTTCTTGTACTTTTAAGCCAATCAGATACCCTACGGGCTCGGAAAGTGCAACGAAACCATCAAATTTTAGCTAGAAACTGTATTTTTGTCGATTTTTATTGAATTTGAACTATATTTCAACGTTTTTTGATGGTTCTGAGCCACCAAACACACTTAAAGCATGCAGAATCGACTCAGAATAGGAAAAGGAGACGTTTAGGTCAATTTTATGCATTCTGGCGTTCGTAGATACAAGAAAACTGTTAAAATTCTTCAGAAACGTCACTTTTGAAGTGTTTTCTTGTACTTTTAAGCCAATCAGATACCCTACGGGCTCGGAAAGTGCAACGAAACCATCAAATTTTAGCTAGAAACTGTATTTTTGTCGATTTTTATTGAATTTGAACTATATTTCAACGTTTTTTGATGGTTCTGAGCCTCCAAAAACACTTAAAGCATGCAGAATCGACTCAGAATAGGAAAAGGAGACGTTTAGGTCAATTTTATGCATTCTGGCGTTCGTAGATACAAGAAAACTGTTAAAATTCTTCAGAAACGTCACTTTTGAAGTGTTTTCTTGTCCTTTTAAGCCAATCAGATACCCAACGGGCTCGGAAAGTGCAACGAAACCATCAAATTTTAGCTAGAAACTGTATTTTTGTCGATTTTTATTGAATTTGAACTATATTTCAACGTTTTTTGATGGTTCTGAGCCACCAAACACACTTAAAGCATGCAGAATCCACTCAGAATAGGAAAAGGAGACGTTTAGGTCAATTTTATGCATTCTGGCGTTCGTAGATACAAGAAAACTGTTAAAATTCTTCAGAAACGTCACTTTTGAAGTGTTTTCTTGTACTTTTAAGCCAATCAGAAACCCTACGGGCTCGGAAAGTGCAACGAAACCATCAAATTTTAGCTAGAAACTGTATTTTTGTCGATTTTTATTGAATTTGAACTATATTTCAACGTTTTTTGATGGTTCTGAGCCACCAAACACACTTAAAGCATGCAGAATCGACTCAGAATAGGAAAAGGAGACGTTTAGGTCAATTTTATGCATTCTGGCGTTCGTAGATACAAGAAAACTGTTAAAACTCTTCAGAAACGTCACTTTTGAAGTGTTTTCTTGTACTTTTAAGCCAATCAGATACCCTACGGGCTCGGAAAGTGCAACGAAACCATCAAATTTTAGCTAGAAACTGTATTTTTGTCGATTTTTATTGAATTTGAACTATATTTCAACGTTTTTTGATGGTTCTGAGCCACCAAACACACTTAAAGCATGCAGAATCGACTCAGAATAGGAAAAGGAGACGTTTAGGTCAATTTTATGCATTCTGGCGTTCGTAGATACAAGAAAACTGTTAAAATTCTTCAGAAACGTCACTTTTGAAGTGATTTCTTGTACTTTTAAGCCAATCAGATACCCTACGGGCTCGGAAAGTGCAACGAAACCATCAAATTTTAGCTAGAAACTGTATTTTTGTCGATTTTTATTGAATTTGAACTATATTTCAACGTTTTTTGATGGTTCTGAGCCACCAAACACACTTAAAGCATGCAGAATCGACTCAGAATAGGAAAAGGAGACGTTTAGGTCAATTTTATGCATTCTGGCGTTCGTAGATACAAGAAAACTGTTAAAATTCTTCAGAAACGTCACTTTTGAAGTGTTTTCTTGTACTTTTAAGCCAATCAGATACCCTACGGGCTCGGAAAGTGCAACGAAACCATCAAATTTTAGCTAGAAACTGTATTTTTGTCGATTTTTATTGAATTTGAACTATATTTCAACGTTTTTTGATGGTTCTGAGCCACCAAACACACTTAAAGCATGCAGAATCGACTCAGAATAGGAAAAGGAGACGTTTAGGTCAATTTTATGCATTCTGGCGTTCGTAGATACAAGAAAACTGTTAAAATTTTTCAGAAACGTCACTTTTGAAGTGTTTTCTTGTACTTTTAAGCCAATCAGATACCCTACGGGCTCGGAAAGTGCAACGAAACCATCAAATTTTAGCTAGAAACTGTATTTTTGTCGATTTTTATTGAATTTGAACAATATTTCAAAGTTTTTTGATGGTTCTGAGCCACCAAACACACTTAAAGCATGCAGAATCGACTCAGAATAGGAAAAGGAGACGTTTAGGTCAATTTTATGCATTCTGGCGTTCGTAGATACAAGAAAACTGTTAAAATTCTTCAGAAACGTCACTTTTGAAGTGTTTTCTTGTACTTTTAAGCAAATCAGATACCCTACGGGCTCGGAAAGTGCAACGAAACCATCAAATTTTAGCTAGAAACTGTATTTTTGTCGATTTTTATTGAATTTGAACTATATTTCAAAGTTTTTTGATGGTTCTGAGCCACCAAACACACTTAAAGCATGCAGAATCGACTCAGAATAGGAAAAGGAGACGTTTAGGTCAATTTTATGCATTCTGGCGTTCGTAGATACAAGAAAACTGTTAAAATTCTTCAGAAACGTCACTTTTGAAGTGTTTTCTTGTACTTTTAAGCCAATCAGATACCCAACGGGCTCGGAAAGTGCAACGAAACCATCAAATTTTAGCTAGAAACTGTATTTTTGTCGATTTTTATTGAATTTGAACTATATTTCAACGTTTTTTGATGGTTCTGAGCCACCAAACACACTTAAAGCATGCAGAATCGACTCAGAATAGGAAAAGGAGACGTTTAGGTCAAATTTATGCATTCTGGCGTTCGTAGATACAAGAAAACTGTTAAAATTCTTCAGAAACGTCACTTTTGAAGTGTTTTCTTGTACTTTTAAGCCAATCAAATACCCTACGGGCTCGGAAAGTGCAACGAAACCATCAAATTTTAACTAGAAACTGTATTTTTGTCGATTTTTATTGAATTTGAACTATATTTCAACGTTTTTTGATGGTTCTGAGCCACCAAACACACTTAAAGCATGCAGAATCGACTCAGAATAGGAAAAGGAGACGTTTAGGTCAATTTTATGCATTCTGGCGTTCGTAGACACAAGAAAACTGTTAAAATTCTTCAGAAACGTCACTTTTTAAGTGTTTTCTTGTACTTTTAAGCCAATCAGATACCCTACGGGCTCGGAAAGTGCAACGAAACCATCAAATTTTAGCTAGAAACTGTATTTTTGTCGATTTTTATTGAATTTGAACTATATTTCAACGTTTTTTGATGGTTCTGAGCCACCAAACACACTTAAAGCATGCAGAATCGACTCAGAATAGGAAAAGGAGACGTTTAGGTCAATTTTATGCATTCTGGCGTTCGTAGATACAAGAAAACTGTTAAAATTCTTCAGAAACGTCACTTTTGAAGTGTTTTCTTGTACTTTTAAGCCAATCAGATACCCTACGGGCTCGGAAAGTGCAACGAAACCATCAAATTTTAGCTAGAAACTGTATTTTTGTCGATTTTTATTGAATTTGAACTATATTTCAACGTTTTTTGATGGTTCTGAGCCATCAAGTACACTTAAAGCATGCAGAATCGACTCAGAATAGGAAAAGGAGACGTTTAGGTCAATTTTATGCATTCTGGCGTTCGTAGATACAAGAAAACTGTTAAAATTCTTCAGAAACGTCACTTTTGAAGTGTTTTCTTGTACTTTTAAGCCAATCAGATACCCTACGGGCTCGGAAAGTGCAACGAAACCATCAAATTTTAGCTAGAAACTGTATTTTTGTCGATTTTTATTGAATTTGAACTATATTTCAACGTTTTTTGATGGTTCTGAGCCACCAAACACACTTAAAGCATGCAGAATCGACTCAGAATAGGAAAAGGAGACGTTTAGGTCAATTTTATGCATTCTGGCGTTCGTAGATACAAGAAAACTGTTAAAATTCTTCAGAAACGTCACTTTTGAAGTGTTTTCTTGTACTTTTAAGCCAATCAGATATCCTACGGGCTCGGAAAGTGCAACGAAACCATCAAATTTTAGCTAGAAACTGTATTTTTGTCGATTTTTATTGAATTTGAACTATATTTCAACGTTTTTTGATGGTTCTGAGCCACCAAACACACTTAAAGCATGCAGAATCGACTCAGAATAGGAAAAGGAGACGTTTAGGTCAATTTTATGCATTCTGGCGTTCGTAGATACAAGAAAACTGTTAAAATTCTTCAGAAACGTCACTTTTGAAGTGTTTTCTTGTACTTTTAAGCCAATCAGATACCCTACGGGCTCGGAAAGTGCAACGAAACCATCAAATTTTAGCTAGAAACTGTATTTTTGTCGATTTTTATTGAATTTTAACTATATTTCAACGTTTTTTGATGGTTCTGAGCCACCAAACACACTTAAAGCATGCAGAATCCACTCAGAATAGGAAAAGGAGACGTTTAGGTCAATTTTATGCATTCTGGCGTTCGTAGATACAAGAAAACTGTTAAAATTCTTCAGAAACGTCACTTTTGAAGTGTTTTCTTGTACTTTTAAGCCAATCAGATACCCTACGGGCTCGGAAAGTGCAACGAAACCATCAAATTTTAGCTAGAAACTGTATTTTTGTCGATTTTTATTGAATTTGAACTATATTTCAACGTTTTTTGATGGTTCTGAGCCACCAAACACACTTAAAGCATGCAGAATCCACTCAGAATAGGAAAAGGAGACGTTTAGGTCAATTTTATGCATTCTGGCGTTCGTAGATACAAGAAAACTGTTAAAATTCTTCAGAAACGTCACTTTTGAAGTGTTTTCTTGTACTTTTAAGCCAATCAGATACCCTACGGGCTCGGAAAGTACAACGAAACCATCAAATTTTAGCTAGAAACTGTATTTTTGTCGATTTTTATTGAATTTGAACTATATTTCAACGTTTTTTGATGGTTCTGAGCCACCAAACACACTTAAAGCATGCAGAATCGACTCAGAATAGGAAAAGGAGACGTTTAGGTCAATTTTATGCATTCTGGCGTTCGTAGATACAAGAAAACTGTTAAAATTCTTCAGAAACGTCACTTTTGAAGTGTTTTCTTGTACTTTTAAGCCAATCAGATACCCTACGGGCTCGGAAAGTGCAACGAAACCATCAAATTTTAGCTAGAAACTGTATTTTTGTCGATTTTTATTGAATTTGAACTATATTTCAACGTTTTTTGATGGTTCTGAGCCACCAAACACACTTAAAGCATGCAGAATCGACTCAGAATAGGAAAAGGAGACGTTTAGGTCAATTTTATGCATTCTGGCGTTCGTAGATACAAGAAAACTGTTAAAATTCTTCAGAAACCTCACTTTTGAAGTGTTTTCTTGTACTTTTAAGCCAATCAGATACCCTACGGGCTCGGAAAGTGCAACGAAACCATCAAATTTTAGCTAGAAACTGTATTTTTGTCGATTTTAATTGAATTTGAACTATATTTCAACGTTTTTTGATGGTTCTGAGCCACCAAACACACTTAAAGCATGCAGAATCGACTCAGAATAGGAAAAGGAGACGTTTAGGTCAATTTTATGCATTCTGGCGTTCGTAGATACAAGAAAACTGTTAAAATTCTTCAGAAACGTCACTTTTGAAGTGTTTTCTTGTACTTTTAAGCCAATCAGATACCCTACGGGCTAGGAAAGTGCAACGAAACCATCAAATTTTAGCTAGAAACTGTATTTTTGTCGATTTTTATTGAATTTGAACTATATTTCAACGTTTTTTGATGGTTCTGAGCCACCAAACACACTTAAAGCATGCAGAATCGACTCAGAATAGGAAAAGGAGACGTTTAGGTCAATTTTATGCATTCTGGCGTTCGTAGATACAAGAAAACTGTTAAAATTCTTCAGAAACGTCACTTTTGAAGTGTTTTCTTGTACTTTTAAGCCAATCAGATACCCTACGGGCTCGGAAAGTGCAACGAAACCATCAAATTTTAGCTAGAAACTGTATTTTTGTCGATTTTTATTGAATTTGAACTATATTTCAACGTTTTTTGATGGTTCTGAGCCACCAAAAACACTTAAAGCATGCAGAATCGACTCAGAATAGGAAAAGGAGACGTTTAGGTCAATTTTATGCATTCTGGCGTTCGTAGATACAAGAAAACTGTTAAAATTCTTCAGAAACGTCACTTTTGAAGTGTTTTCTTGTACTTTTAAGCCAATCAGATACCCAACGGGCTCGGAAAGTGCAACGAAACCATCAAATTTTAGCTAGAAACTGTATTTTTGTCGATTTTTATTGAATTTGAACTATATTTCAACGTTTTTTGATGGTTCTGAGCCACCAAACACACTTAAAGCATGCAGAATCCACTCAGAATAGGAAAAGGAGACGTTTAGGTCAATTTTATGCATTCTGGCGTTCGTAGATACAAGAAAACTGTTAAAATTCTTCAGAAACGTCACTTTTGAAGTGTTTTCTTGTACTTTTAAGCCAATCAGATACCCTACGGGATCGGAAAGTGCAACGAAACCATCAAATTTTAGCTAGAAACTGTATTTTTGTCGATTTTTATTGAATTTCAACTATATTTCAACGTTTTTTGATGGTTCTGAGCCACCAAACACACTTAAAGCATGCAGAATCGACTCAGAATAGGAAAAGGAGACGTTTAGGTCAATTTTATGCATTCTGGCGTTCGTAGATACAAGAAAACTGTTAAAACTCTTCAGAAACGTCACTTTTGAAGTGTTTTCTTGTACTTTTAAGCCAATCAGATACCCTACGGGCTCGGAAAGTGCAACGAAACCATCAAATTTTAGCTAGAAACTGTATTTTTGTCGATTTTTATTGAATTTGAACTATATTTCAACGTTTTTTGATGGTTCTGAGCCACCAAACACACTTAAAGCATGCAGAATCGACTCAGAATAGGAAAAGGAGACGTTTAGGTCAATTTTATGCATTCTGGCGTTCGTAGATACAAGAAAACTGTTAAAATTCTTCAGAAACGTCACTTTTGAAATGTTTTCTTGTACTTTTAAGCCAATCAGATACCCTACGGGCTCGGAAAGTGCAACGAAACCATCAAATTTTAGCTAGAAACTGTATTTTTGTCGATTTTTATTGAATTTGAACTATATTTCAACGTTTTTTGATGGTTCTGAGCCACCAAACACACTTAAAGCATGCAGAATCGACTCAGAATAGGAAAAGGAGACGTTTAGGTCAATTTTATGCATTCTGGCGTTCGTAGATACAAGAAAACTGTTAAAATTCTTCAGAAACGTCACTTTTGAAGTGTTTTCTTGTACTTTTAAGCCAATCAGATACCCTACGGGCTCGGAAAGTGCAACGAAACCATCAAATTTTAGCTAGAAACTGTATTTTTGTCGATTTTTATTGAATTTGAACTATATTTCAACGTTTTTTGATGGTTCTGAGCCACCAAACACACTTAAAGCATGCAGAATCGACTCAGAATAGGAAAAGGAGACGTTTAGGTCAATTTTATGCATTCTGGCGTTCGTAGATACAAGAAAACTGTTAAAATTCTTCAGAAACGTCACTTTTGAAGTGTTTTCTTGTACTTTTAAGCCAATCAGATACCCTACGGGCTCGGAAAGTGCAACGAAACCATCAAATTTTAGCTAGAAACTGTATTTTTGTCGATTTTTATAGAATTTGAACTATATTTCAACGTTTTTTGATGGTTCTGAGCCACCAAACACACTTAAAGCATGCAGAATCGACTCAGAATAGGAAAAGGAGACGTTTAGGTCAATTTTATGCATTCTGGCGTTCGTAGATACAAGAAAACTGTTAAAATTCTTCAGAAACGTCACTTTTGAAGTGTTTTCTTGTACTTTTAAGCCAATCAGATACCCTACGGGCTCGGAAAGTGCAACGAAACCATCAAATTTTAGCTAGAAACTGTATTTTTGTCGATTTTTATTGAATTTGAACTATATTTCAACGTTTTTTGATGGTTCTGAGCCACCAAACACACTTAAAGCATGCAGAATCGACTCAGAATAGGAAAAGGAGACGTTTAGGTCAATTTTATGCATTCTGGCGTTCGTAGATACAAGAAAACTGTTAAAATTCTTCAGAAACGTCACTTTTGAAGTGTTTTCTTGTACTTTTAAGCCAATCAGATACCCTACGGGCTCGGAAAGTGCAACGAAACCATGAAATTTTAGCTAGAAACTGTATTTTTGTCGATTTTTATTGAATTTGAACTATATTTCAACGTTTTTTGATGGTTCTGAGCCACCAAACACACTTAAAGCATGCAAAATCGACTCAGAATAGGAAAAGGAGACGTTTAGGTCAATTTTATGCATTCTGGCGTTCGTAGATACAAGAAAACTGTTAAAATTCTTCAGAAACGTCACTTTTGAAGTGTTTTCTTGTACTTTTAAGCCAATCAGATACCCTACGGGCTCGGAAAGTGCAACGAAACCATCAAATTTTAGCTAGAAACTGTATTTTTGTCGATTTTTATTGAATTTGAACTATATTTCAACGTTTTTTGATGGTTCTGAGCCACCAAACACACTTAAAGCATGCAGAATCGACTCAG
This sequence comes from Zophobas morio, assembly GCF_036711695.1. Taxonomy (NCBI): domain Eukaryota; kingdom Metazoa; phylum Arthropoda; class Insecta; order Coleoptera; family Tenebrionidae; genus Zophobas; species Zophobas morio. Next base: position 29,250 of record NW_026972366.1, read on the forward strand.
AATAGGAAAAGGAGACGTTTAGGTCAATTTTATGCATTCTGGCGTTCGTAGATACAAGAAAACTGTTAAAATTCTTCAGAAACGTCACTTTTGAAGTGTTTTCTTGTACTTTTAAGCCAATCAGATACCCAACGGGCTCGGAAAGTGCAACGAAACCATCAAATTTTAGCTAGAAACTGTATTTTTGTCGATTTTTATTGAATTTGAACTATATTTCAACGTTTTTTGACGGTTCTGAGCCACCAAACACACTTAAAGCATGCAGAATCGACTCAGAATAGGAAAAGGAGACGTTTAGGTCAATTTTATGCATTCTGGCGTTCGTAGATACAAGAAAACTGTTAAAATTCTTCAGAAACGTCACTTTTGAAGTGTTTTCTTGTACTTTTAAGCCAATCAGATACCCTACGGGCTCGGAAAGTGCAACGAAACCATCAAATTTTAGCTAGAAACTGTATTTTTGTCGATTTTTATTGAATTTGAACTATATTTCAACGTTTTTTGATGGTTCTGAGCCACCAAACACACTTAAAGCATGCAGAATCGACTCAGAATAGGAAAAGGAGACGTTTAGGTCAATTTTATGCATTCTGGCGTTCGTGGATACAAGAAAACTGTTAAAATTCTTCAGAAACGTCACTTTTGAAGTGTTTTCTTGTACTTTTAAGCCAATCAGATACCCTACGGGCTCGGAAAGTGCAACGAAACCATCAAATTTTAGCTAGAAACTGTATTTTTGTCGATTTTTATTGAATTTGAACTATATTTCAACGTTTTTTGATGGTTCTGAGCCACCAAACACACTTAAAGCATGCAGAATCGACTCAGAATAGGAAAAGGAGACGTTTAGGTCAATTTTATGCATTCTGGCGTTCGTAGATACAAGAAAACTGTTAAAATTCTTCAGAAACGTCACTTTTGAAGTGTTTTCTTGTACTTTTAAGCCAATCAGAAACCCTACGGGCTCGGAAAGTGCAACGAAACCATCAAATTTTAGCTAGAAACTGTGTTTTTGTCGATTTTTATTGAATTTGAACTATATTTCAACGTTTTTTGATGGTTCTGAGCCACCTAACACACTTAAAGCATGCAGAATCGACTCAGAATAGGAAAAGGAGACGTTTAGGTCAATTTTATGCATTCTGGCGTTCGTAGATACAAGAAAACTGTTAAAATTCTTCAGAAACGTCACTTTTGAAGTGTTTTCTTGTACTTTTAAGCCAATCAGATACCCTACGGGCTCTTAAAGTGCAACGAAACCATCAAATTTTAGCTAGAAACTGTATTTTTGTCGATTTTTATTGAATTTGAACTATATTTCAACGTTTTTTGATGGTTCTGAGCCACCAAACACACTTAAAGCATGCAGAATCGACTCAGAATAGGAAAAGGAGACGTTTAGGTCAATTTTATGCATTCTGGCGTTCGTAGATACAAGAAAACTGTTAAAATTCTTCAGAAACGTCACTTTTGAAGTGTTTTCTTGTACTTTTAAGCCAATCAGATACCCTACGGGCTCGGAAAGTGCAACGAAACCATCAAATTTTAGCTAGAAACTGTATTTTTGTCGATTTTTATTGAATTTGAACTATATTTCAACGTTTTTTGATGGTTCTGAGCCACCAAACACACTTAAAGCATGCAGAATCGACTCAGAATAGGAAAAGGAGACGTTTAGGTCAATTTTATGCATTCTGGCGTTCGTAGATACAAGAAAACTGTTAAAATTCTTCAGAAACGTCACTTTTGAAGTGTTTTCTTGTACTTTTAAGCCAATCAGATACCCTACGGGCTCGGAAAGTGCAACGAAACCATCAAATTTTAGCTAGAAACTGTATTTTTGTCGATTTTTATTGAATTTGAACTATATTTCAACGTTTTTTGATGGTTCTGAGCCACCAAACACACTTAAAGCATGCAGAATCGACTCAGAATAGGAAAAGGAGACGTTTAGGTCAAATTTATGCATTCTGGCGTTCGTAGATACAAGAAAACTGTTAAAATTCTTCAGAAACGTCACTTTTGAAGTGTTTTCTTGTACTTTTAAGCCAATCAGATACCCTACGGGCTCGGAAAGTGCAACGAAACCATCAAATTTTAGCTAGAAACTGTATTTTTGTCGATTTTTATTGAATTTGAACTATATTTCAACGTTTTTTGATGGTTCTGAGCCACCAAACACACTTAAAGCATGCAGAATCGACTCAGAATAGGAAAAGGAGACGTTTAGGTCAATTTTATGCATTCTGGCGTTTGTAGATACAAGAAAACTGTTAAAATTCTTCGGAAACGTCACTTTTGAAGTGTTTTCTTGTACTTTTAAGCCAATCAGATACCCTACGGGCTCGGAAAGTGCAACGAAACCATCAAATTTTAGCTAGAAACTGTATTTTTGTCGATTTTTATTGAATTTGAACTATATTTCAACGTTTTTTGATGGTTCTGAGCCACCAAACACACTTAAAGCATGCAGAATCGACTCAGAATAGGAAAAGGAGACGTTTAGGTCAATTTTATGCATTCTGGCGTTCGTAGATACAAGAAAACTGTTAAAATTCTTCAGAAACGTCACTTTTGAAGTGTTTTCTTGTACTTTTAAGCCAATCAGATACCCTACGGGCTCGGAAAGTGCAACGAAACCATCAAATTTTAGCTAGAAACTGTATTTTTGTCGATTTTTATTGAATTTGAACTATATTTCAACGTTTTTTGATGGTTCTGAGCCACCAAACACACTTAAAGCATGCAGAATCGACTCAGAATAGGAAAAGGAGACGTTTAGGTCAATTTTATGCATTCTGGCGTTCGTAGATACAAGAAAACTGTTAAAATTCTTCAGAAACGTCACTTTTGAAGTGTTTTCTTATACTTTTAAGCCAATCAGATACCCTACGGGCTCGGAAAGTGCAACGAAACCATCAAATTTTAGCTAGAAACTGTATTTTTGTCGATTTTTATTGAATTTGAACTATATTTCAACGTTTTTTGAAGGTTCTGAGCCACCAAACACACTTAAAGCATGCAGAATCGACTCAGAATAGGAAAAGGAGACGTTTAGGTCAATTTTATGCATTCTGGCGTTCGTAGATACAAGAAAACTGTTAAAATTCTTCAGAAACGTCACTTTTGAAGTGTTTTCTTGTACTTTCAAGCCAATCAGATACCCTACGGGCTCGGAAAGTGCAACGAAACCATCAAATTTTAGCTAGAAACTGTATTTTTGTCGATTTTAATGGAATTTGAACAATATTTCAACGTTTTTTTATGGTTCTGAGCCACCAAACACACTTAAAGCATGCAGAATCGACTCAGAATAGGAAAAGGAGACGTTTAGGTCAATTTTATGCATTCTGGCGTTCGTAGATACAAGAAAACTGTTAAAATTCTTCAGAAACGTCACTTTTGAAGTGTTTTCTTGTACTTTTAAGCCAATCAGATACCCTACGGGCTCGGAAAGTGCAACGAAACCATCAAATTTTAGCTAGAAACTGTATTTTTGTCGATTTTTATTGAATTTGAACTATATTTCAAAGTTTTTTGATGGTTCTGAGCCACCAAACACACTTAAAGCATGCAGAATCGACTCAGAATAGGAAAAGGAGACGTTTAGGTCAATTTTATGCATTCTGGCGTTCGTAGATACAAGAAAACTGTTAAAATTCTTCAGAAACGTCACTTTTGAAGTGTTTTCTTGTACTTTTAAGCCAATCAGATACCCTGCGGGCTCGGAAAGTGCAACGAAACCATCAAATTTTAGCTAGAAACTGTATTTTTGTCGATTTTTATTGAATTTGAACTATATTTCAACGTTTTTTGATGGTTCTGAGCCACCAAACACACTTAAAGCATGCAGAATCGACTCACAATAGGAAAAGGAGACGTTTAGGTCAATTTTATGCATTCTGGCGTTCGTAGATACAAGAAAACTGTTAAAATTCTTCAGAAACGTCACTTTTGAAGTGTTTTCTTGTACTTTTAAGCCAATCAGATACCCTACGGGCTCGGAAAGTGCAACGAAACCATCAAATTTTAGCTAGAAACTGTATTTTTGTCGATTTTTATTGAATTTGAACTATATTTCAACGTTTTTTGATGGTTCTGAGCCACCAAACACACTTAAAGCATGCAGAATCGACTCAGAATAGGAAAAGGAGACGTTTAGGTCAATTTTATGCATTCTGGCGTTCGTAGATACAAGAAAACTGTTAAAATTCTTCAGAAACGTCACTTTTGAAGTGTTTTCTTGTACTTTTAAGCCAATCAGATACCCTACGGGCTCGGAAAGTGCAACGAAACCATCAAATTTTAGCTAGAAACTGTATTTTTGTCGATTTTTATTGAATTTGAACTATATTTCAACGTTTTTTGATGGCTCTGAGCCACCAAACACACTTAAAGCATGCAGAATCGACTCAGAATAGGAAAAGGAGACGTTTAGGTCAATTTTATGCATTCTGGCGTTCGTAGATACAAGAAAACTGTTAAAATTCTTCAGAAACGTCACTTTTGAAGTGTTTTCTTGTACTTTTAAGCCAATCAGATACCCTACGGGCTCGGAAAGTGCAACGAAACCATCAAATTTTAGCTAGAAACTGTATTTTTGTCGATTTTTATTGAATTTGAACTATATTTCAACGTTTTTTGATGGTTCTGAGCCACCAAACACACTTAAAGCATGCAGAATCGACTCAGAATAGGAAAAGGAGACGTTTAGGTCAATTTTATGCATTCTGGCGTTCGTAGATACAAGAAAACTGTTAAAATTCTTCAGAAACGTCACTTTTGAAGTGTTTTCTTGTACTTTTAAGCCAATCAGATACCCTGCGGGCTCGGAAAGTGCAACGAAACCATCAAATTTTAGCTAGAAACTGTATTTTTGTCGATTTTTATTGAATTTGAACTATATTTCAACGTTTTTTGATGGTTCTGAGCCACCAAACACACTTAAAGCATGCAGAATCGACTCAGAATAGGAAAAGGAGACGTTTAGGTCAATTTTATGCATTCTGGCGTTCGTAGATACAAGAAAACTGTTAAAATTCTTCAGAAACGTCACTTTTGAAGTGTTTTCTTGTACTTTTAAGCCAATCAGATACCCTACGGGCTCGGAAAGTGCAACGAAACCATCAAATTTTAGCTAGAAACTGTATTTTTGTCGATTTTTATTGAATTTGAACTATATTTCAACGTTTTTTGATGGTTCTGAGCCACCAAACACACTTAAAGCATGCAGAATTGACTCAGAATAGGAAAAGGAGACGTTTAGGTCAATTTTATGCATTCTGGCGTTCGTAGATACAAGAAAACTGTTAAAATTCTTCAGAAACGTCACTTTTGAAGTGTTTTCTTGTACTTTTAAGCCAATCAGATACCCTACGGGCTCGGAAAGTGCAACGAAACCATCAAATTTTAGCTAGAAACTGTATTTTTGTCGATTTTTATTGAATTTGAACTATATTTCAACGTTTTTTGATGGCTCTGAGCCACCAAACACACTTAAAGCATGCAGAATCGACTCAGAATAGGAAAAGGAGACGTTTAGGTCAATTTTATGCATTCTGGCGTTCGTAGATACAAGAAAACTGTTAAAATTCTTCAGAAACGTCACTTTTGAAGTGTTTTCTTGTACTTTTAAGCCAATCAGATACCCTACGGGCTCGGAAAGTGCAACGAAACCATCAAATTTTAGCTAGAAACTGTATTTTTGTCGATTTTTATTGAATTTGAACTATATTTCAACGTTTTTTGATGGTTCTGAGCCACCAAACACACTTAAAGCATGCAGAATCGACTCAGAATAGGAAAAGGAGACGTTTAGGTCAATTTTATGCATTCTGGCGTTCGTAGATACAAGAAAACTGTTAAAATTCTTCAGAAACGTTACTTTTGAAGTGTTTTCTTGTACTTTTAAGCCAATCAGATACCCTACGGGCTCGGAAAGTGCAACGAAACCATCAAATTTTAGCTAGAAACTGTATTTTTGTCGATTTTTATTGAATTTGAACTATATTTCAACGTTTTTTGATGGTTCTGAGCCACCAAACACACTTAAAGCATGCAGAATCGACTCAGAATAGGAAAAGGAGACGTTTAGGTCAATTTTATGCATTCTGGCGTTTGTAGATACAAGAAAACTGTTAAAGTTCTTCAGAAACGTCACTTTTGAAGTGTTTTCTTGTACTTTTAAGCCAATCAGATACCCTACGGGCTCGGAAAGTGCAACGAAACCATCAAATTTTAGCTAGAAACTGTATTTTTGTCGATTTTTATTGAATTTGAACTATATTTCAACGTTTTTTGATGGTTCTGAGCCACCAAACACACTTAAAGCATGCAGAATCGACTCAGAATAGGAAAAGGAGACGTTTAGGTCAATTTTATGCATTCTGGCGTTCGTAGATACAAGAAAACTGTTAAAATTCTTCAGAAACGTCACTTTTGAAGTGTTTTCTTGTACTTTTAAGCCAATCAGATACCCTACGGGCTCGGAAAGTGCAACGAAACCATCAAATTTTAGCTAGAAACTGTATTTTTGTCGATTTTTATTGAATTTGAACTATATTTCAACGTTTTTTGATGGTTCTGAGCCACCAAACACACTTAAAGCATGCAGAATCGACTCAGAATAGGAAAAGGAGACGTTTAGGTCAATTTTATGCATTCTGGCGTTCGTAGATACAAGAAAACGGTTAAAATTCTTCAGAAACGTCACTTTTGAAGTGTTTTCTTATACTTTTAAGCCAATCAGATACCCTACGGGCTCGGAAAGTGCAACGAAACCATCAAATTTTAGCTAGAAACTGTATTTTGTCGATTTTTATTGAATTTGAACTATATTTCAACGTTTTTTGAAGGTTCTGAGCCACCAAACACACTTAAAGCATGCAGAATCGACTCAGAATAGGAAAAGGAGACGTTTAGGTCAATTTTATGCATTCTGGCGTTCGTAGATACAAGAAAACTGTTAAAATTCTTCAGAAACGTCACTTTTGAAGTGTTTTCTTGTACTTTTAAGCCAATCAGATACCCTACGGGCTCGGAAAGTGCAACGAAACCATCAAATTTTAGCTAGAAACTGTATTTTTGTCGATTTTAATGGAATTTGAACAATATTTCAACGTTTTTTTATGGTTCTGAGCCACCAAACACACTTAAAGCATGCAGAATCGACTCAGAATAGGAAAAGGAGACGTTTAGGTCAATTTTATGCATTCTGGCGTTCGTAGATACAAGAAAACTGTTAAAATTCTTCAGAAACGTTACTTTTGAAGTGTTTTCTTGTACTTTTAAGCCAATCAGATACCCTACGGGCTCGGAAAGTGCAACGAAACCATCAAATTTTAGCTAGAAACTGTATTTTTGTCGATTTTTATTGAATTTGAACTATATTTCAACGTTTTTTGATAGTTCTGAGCCACCAAACACACTTAAAGCATGCAGAATCGACTCAGAATAGGAAAAGGAGAAGTTTAGGTCAATTTTATGCATTCTGGCGTTCGTAGATACAAGAAAACTGTTAAAATTCTTCAGAAACGTCACTTTTGAAGTGTTTTCTTGTACTTTTAAGCCAATCAGATACCCTACGGGCTCGGAAAGTGCAACGAAACCATCAAATTTTAGCTAGAAACTGTATTTTTGTCGATTTTTATTGAATTTGAACTATATTTCAACGTTTTTTGATGGTTCTGAGCCACCAAACACACTTAAAGCATGCAGAATCGACTCAGAATAGGAAAAGGAGACGTTTAGGTCAATTTTATGCATTCTGGCGTTCGTAGATACAAGAAAACTGTTAAAATTCTTCAGAAACGTCACTTTTGAAGTGTTTTCTTGTACTTTTAAGCCAATCAGATACCCTGCGGGCTCGGAAAGTGCAACGAAACCATCAAATTTTAGCTAGAAACTGTATTTTTGTCGATTTTTATTGAATTTGAACTATATTTCAACGTTTTTTGATGGTTCTGAGCCACCAAACACACTTAAAGCATGCAGAATCGACTCAGAATAGGAAAAGGAGACGTTTAAGTCAATTTTATGCATTCTGGCGTTCGTAGATACAAGAAAACTGTTAAAATTCTTCAGAAACGTCACTTTTGAAGTGTTTTCTTGTACTTTTAAGCCAATCAGATACCCTACGGGCTCGGAAAGTGCAACGAAACCATCAAATTTTAGCTAGAAACTGTATTTTTGTCGATTTTTATTGAATTTGAACTATATTTCAACGTTTTTTGATGGTTCTGAGCCACCAAACACACTTAAAGCACGCAGAATCGACTCAGAATAGGAAAAGGAGACGTTTAGGTCAATTTTATGCATTCTGGCGTTCGTAGATACAAGAAAACTGTTAAAATTCTTCAGAAACGTCACTTTTGAAGTGTTTTCTTGTACTTTTAAGCCAATCAGATACCCTACGGGCTCGGAAAGTGCAACGAAACCATCAAATTTTAGCTAGAAACTGTATTTTTGTCGATTTTTATTGAATTTGAACTATATTTCAACGTTTTTTGATGGTTCTGAGCCACCAAACACACTTAAAGCATGCAGAATCGACTCAGAATAGGAAAAGGAGACGTTTAGGTCAATTTTATGCATTCTGGCGTTCGTAGATACAAGAAAACTGTTAAAATTCTTCAGAAACGTCACTTTTGAAGTGTTTTCTTGTACTTTTAAGCCAATCAGATACCCTACGGGCTCGGAAAGTGCAACGAAATCATCAAATTTTAGCTAGAAACTGTATTTTTGTCGATTTTTATTGAATTTGAACAATATTTCAACGTTTTTTGATGGTTCTGAGCCACCAAACACACTTAAAGCATGCAGAATCGACTCAGAATAGGAAAAGGAGACGTTTAGGTCAATTTTATGCATTCTGGCGTTCGTAGATACAAGAAAACTGTTAAAATTCTTCAGAAACGTCACTTTTGAAGTGTTTTCTTGTACTTTTAAGCCAATCAGATACCCTACGGGTTCGGAAAGTGCAACGAAACCATCAAATTTTAGCTAGAAACTGTATTTTTGTCGATTTTTATTGAATTTGAACTATATTTCAACGTTTTTTGATGGTTCTGAGCCACCAAACACACTTAAAGCATGCAGAATCGACTCAGAATAGGAAAAGGAGACGTTTAGGTCAATTTTATGCATTCTGGCGTTCGTAGATACAAGAAAACTGTTAAAATTCTTCAGAAACGTCACTTTTGAAGTGTTTTCTTGTACTTTTAAGCCAATCAGATACCCTGTGGGCTCGGAAAGTGCAACGAAACCATCAAATTTTAGCTAGAAACTGTATTTTTGTCGATTTTTATTGAATTTGAACTATATTTCAACGTTTTTTGATGGTCCTGAGCCACCAAACACACTTAAAGCATGCAGAATCGACTCAGAATAGGAAAAGGAGACGTTTAGGTCAATTTTATGCATTCTGGCGTTCGTAGATACAAGAAAACTGTTAAAATTCTTCAGAAACGTCACTTTTGAAGTGTTTTCTTGTACTTTTAAGCCAATCAGATACCCTACGGGCTCGGAAAGTGCAACGAAACCATCAAATTTTAGCTAGAAACTGTATTTTTGTCGATTTTTATTGAATTTGAACTATATTTCAACGTTTTTTGATGGTTCTGAGCCACCAAACACACTTAAAGCATGCAGAATCGACTCAGAATAGGAAAAGGAGACGTTTAGGTCAATTTTATGCATTCTGGCGTTCGTAGATACAAGAAAACTGTTAAAATTCTTCAGAAACGTCACTTTTGAAGTGTTTTCTTGTACTTTTAAGCCAATCAGATACCCTACGGGCTCGGAAAGTGCAACGAAACCATCAAATTTTAGCTAGAAACTGTATTTTTGTCGATTTTTATTGAATTTGAACTATATTTCAACGTTTTTTGATGGTTCTGAGCCACCAAACACACTTAAAGCATGCAGAATCGACTCAGAATAGGAAAAGGAGACGTTTAGGTCAAATTTATGCATTCTGGCGTTCGTAGATACAAGAAAACTGTTAAAATTCTTCAGAAACGTCACTTTTGAAGTGTTTTCTTGTACTTTTAAGCCAATCAGAAACCCTACGGGCTCGGAAAGTGCAACGAAACCATCAAATTTTAGCTAGAAACTGTATTTTTGTCGATTTTTATTGAATTTGAACTATATTTCAACGTTTTTTGATGGTTCTGAGCCACCAAACACACTTAAAGCATGCAGAATCGACTCAGAATAGGAAAAGGAGACGTTTAGGTCAATTTTATGCATTCTGGCGTTCGTAGATACAAGAAAACTGTTAAAATTCTTCAGAAACGTCACTTTTGAAGTGTTTTCTTGTACTTTTAAGCCAATCAGATACCCTACGGGCTCGAAAAGTGCAACGAAACCATCAAATTTTAGCTAGAAACTGTATTTTTGTCGATTTTTATTGAATTTGAACTATATTTCAACGTTTTTTGATGGTTCTGAGCCACCAAACACACTTAAAGCATGCAGAATCGACTCAGAATAGGAAAAGGAGACGTTTAGGTCAATTTTATGCATTCTGGCGTTCGTAGATACAAGAAAACTGTTAAAATTCTTCAGAAACGTCACTTTTGAAGTGTTTTCTTGTACTTTTAAGCCAATCAGATACCCTACGGGTTCGGAAAGTGCAACGAAACCATCAAATTTTAGCTAGAAACTGTATTTTTGTCGATTTTTATTGAATTTGAACTATATTTCAACGTTTTTTGATGGTTCTGAGCCACCAAACACACTTAAAGCATGCAGAATCGACTCATAATAGGAAAAGGAGACGTTTAGGTCAATTTTATGCATTCTGGCGTTCGTAGATACAAGAAAACTGTTAAAATTCTTCAGAAACGTCACTTTTGAAGTGTTTTCTTGTACTTTTAAGCCAATCAGATACCCTACGGGCTCGGAAAGTGCAACGAAACCATCAAATTTTAGCTAGAAACTGTATTTTTGTCGATTGTTATTGAATTTGAACTATATTTCAACGTTTTTTGATGGTTCTGAGCCACCAAACACACTGAAAGCATGCAGAATCGACTCAGAATAGGAAAAGGAGACGTTTAGGTCAATTTTATGCATTCTGGCGTTCGTAGATACAAGAAAACTGTTAAAATTCTTCAGAAACGTCACTTTTGAAGTGTTTTCTTGTACTTTTAAGCCAATCAGATACCCTACGGGCTCGGAAAGTGCAACGAAACCATCAAATTTTAGCTAGAAACTGTATTTTTGTCGATTTTTATTGAATTTGAACTATATTTCAACGTTTTTTGATGGTTCTGAGCCACCAAACACACTTAAAGCATGCAGAATCGACTCAGAATAGGAAAAGGAGACGTTTAGGTCAATTTTATGCATTCTGGCGTTCGTAGATACAAGAAAACTGTTAAAATTCTTCAGAAACGTCACTTTTGAAGTGTTTTCTTGTACTTTTAAGCCAATCAGATACCCTACGGGCTCGGAAAGTGCAACGAAACCATCAAATTTTAGCTAGAAACTGTATTTTTGTCGATTTTTATTGAATTTGAACTATATTTCAACGTTTTTTGATGGTTCTGAGCCACCAAACACACTTAAAGCATGCAGAATCGACTCAGAATAGGAAAAGGAGACGTTTAGGTCAATTTTATGCATTCTGGCGTTCGTAGATACAAGAAAACTGTTAAAATTCTTCAGAAACGTCACTTTTGAAGTGTTTTCTTGTACTTTTAAGCCAATCAGATACCCTACGGGCTCGGAAAGTGCAACGAAACCATCAAATTTTAGCTAGAAACTGTATTTTTGTCGATTTTTATTGAATTTGAACTATATTTCAACGTTTTTTGATGGTTCTGAGCCACCAAACACACTTAAAGCATGCAGAATCGACTCAGAATAGGAAAAGGAGACGTTTAGGTCAATTTTATGCATTCTGGCGTTCGTAGATACAAGAAAACTGTTAAAATTCTTCAGAAACGTCACTTTTGAAGTGTTTTCTTGTACTTTTAAGCCAATCAGATACCCTACGGGCTCGGAAAGTGCAACGAAACCATCAAATTTTAGCTAGAAACTGTATTTTTGTCGATTGTTATTGAATTTGAACTATATTTCAACGTTTTTTGATGGTTCTGAGCCACCAAACACACTGAAAGCATGCAGAATCGACTCAGAATAGGAAAATTAGACGTTTAGGTCAATTTTATGCATTCTGGCGTTCGTAGATACAAGAAAACTGTTAAAATTCTTCAGAAACGTCACTTTTGAAGTGTTTTCTTGTACTTTTAAGCCAATCAGATACCCTACGGGCTCGGAAAGTGCAACGAAACCATCAAATTTTAGCTAGAAACTGTATTTTTGTCGATTTTTATTGAATTTGAACTATATTTCAACGTTTTTTGATGGTTCTGAGCCACCAAACACACTTAAAGCATGCAGAATCGACTCAGAATAGGAAAAGGAGACGTTTAGGTCAATTTTATGCATTCTGGCGTTCGTAGATACAAGAAAACTGTTAAAATTCTTCAGAAACGTCACTTTTGAAGTGTTTTCTTGTACTTTTAAGCCAATCAGATACCCTACGGGCTCGGAAAGTGCAACGAAACCATCAAATTTTAGCTAGAAACTGTATTTTTGTCGATTTTTATTGAATTTGAACTATATTTCAACGTTTTTTGATGGTTCTGAGCCACCAAACACACTTAAAGCATGCAGAATCGACTCAGAATAGGAAAAGGAGACGTTTAGGTCAATTTTATGCATTCTGGCGTTCGTAGATACAAGAAAACTGTTAAAATTCTTCAGAAACGTCACTTTTGAAGTGTTTTCTTGTACTTTTAAGCCAATCAGATACCCTACGGGCTCGGAAAGTGCAACGAAACCATCAAATTTTAGCTAGAAACTGTATTTTTGTCGATTTTTATTGAATTTGAACTATATTTCAACGTTTTTTGATGGTTCTGAGCCACCAAACACACTTAAAGCATGCAGAATCGACTCAGAATAGGAAAAGGAGACGTTTAGGTCAATTTTATGCATTCTGGCGTTCGTAGATACAAGAAAACTGTTAAAATTCTTCAGAAACGTCACTTTTGAAGTGTTTTCTTGTACTTTTAAGCCAATCAGATACCCTACGGGCTCGGAAAGTGCAACGAAACCATCAAATTTTAGCTAGAAACTGTATTTTTGTCGATTTTTATTGAATTTGAACAATATTTCAACGTTTTTTGATGGTTCTGAGCCACCAAACACACTTAAAGCATGCAGAATCGACTCAGAATAGGAAAAGGAGACGTTTAGGTCAATTTTATGCATTCTGGCGTTCGTAGATACAAGAAAACTGTTAAAATTCTTCAGAAACGTCACTTTTGAAGTGTTTTCTTGTACTTTTAAGCCAATCAGATACCCTACGGGCTCGGAAAGTGCAACGAAACCATCAAATTTTAGCTAGAAACTGTATTTTTGTCGATTTTTATTGAATTTGAACTATATTTCAACGTTTTTTGATGGTTCTGAGCCACCAAACACACTTAAAGCATGCAGAATCGACTCAGAATAGGAAAAGGAGACGTTTAGGTCAATTTTATGCATTCTGGCGTTCGTAGATACAAGAAAACTGTTAAAATTCTTCAGAAACGTCACTTTTGAAGTGTTTTCTTGTACTTTTAAGCCAATCAGATACCCTACGGGCTCGGAAAGTGCAACGAAACCATCAAATTTTAGCTAGAAACTGTATTTTTGTCGATTTTTATTGAATTTGAACAATATTTCAACGTTTTTTGATGGTTCTGAGCCACCAAACACACTTAAAGCATGCAGAATCGACTCAGAATAGGAAAAGGAGACGTTTAGGTCAAATTTATGCATTCTGGCGTTCGTAGATACAAGAAAACTGTTAAAATTCTTCAGAAACGTCACTTTTGAAGTGTTTTCTTGTACTTTTAAGCCAATCAGATACCCGACGGGCTCGGAAAGTGCAACGAAACCATCAAATTTTAGCTAGAAACTGTATTTTTGTCGATTTTTATTGAATTTGAACTATATTTCAACGTTTTTTGATGGTTCTGAGCCACCAAACACACTTAAAGCATGCAGAATCGACTCAGAATAGGAAAAGGAGACGTTTAGGTCAATTTTATGCATTCTGGCGTTCGTAGATATACAAGAAAACTGTTAAAATTCTTCAGAAACGTCACTTTTGAAGGGTTTTCTTGTACTTTTAAGCCAATCAGATACCCTGCGGGCTAGGAAAGTGCAACGAAACCATCAAATTTTAGCTAGAAACTGTATTTTTGTCGATTTTTATTGAATTTGAACTATATTTCAACGTTTTTTTATGGTTCTGAGCCACCAAACACAATTAAAGCATGCAGAATCGACTCAGAATAGGAAAAGGAGACGTTTAGGTCAATTTTATGCATTCTGGCGTTCGTAGATACAAGAAAACTGTTAAAATTCTTCAGAAACGTCACTTTTGAAGTGTTTTCTCGTACTTTTAAGCCAATCAGATACCCTACGGGCTCGGAAAGTGCAACGAAACCATCAAATTTTAGCTAGAAACTGTATTTTTGTCGATTTTTATTGAATTTGAACTATATTTCAACGTTTTTTGATGGTTCTGAGCCACCAAACACACTTAAAGCATGCAGAATCGACTCAGAATAGGAAAAGGAGACGTTTAGGTCAATTTTATGCATTCTGGCGTTCGTAGATACAAGAAAACTGTTAAAATTCTTCAGAAACGTCACTTTTGAAGTGTTTTCTTGTACTTTTAAGCCAATCAGATACCCTACGGGCTCGGAAAGTGCAACGAAACCATCAAATTTTAGCTAGAAACTGTATTTTTGTCGATTTTTATTGAATTTGAACTATATTTCAACGTTTTTTGATGGTTCTGAGCCACCAAACACACTTAAAGCATGCAGAATCGACTCAGAATAGGAAAAGGAGACGTTTAGGTCAATTTTATGCATTCTGGCGTTCGTAGATACAAGAAAACTGTTAAAATTCTTCAGAAACGTCACTTTTGAAGTGTTTTCTTGTACTTTTAAGCCAATCAGATACCCTACGGGCTCGGAAAGTGCAACGAAACCATCAAATTTTAGCTAGAAACTGTATTTTTGTCGATTTTTATTGAATTTGAACTATATTTCAACGTTTTTTGATGGTTCTGAGCCACCAAACACACTTAAAGCATGCAGAATCGACTCAGAATAGGAAAAGGAGACGTTTAGGTCAATTTTATGCATTCTGGCGTTCGTAGATACAAGAAAACTGTTAAAATTCTTCAGAAACGTCACTTTTGAAGTGTTTTCTTGTACTTTTAAGCCAATCAGATACCCTACGGGCTCGGAAAGTGCAACGAAACCATCAAATTTTAGCTAGAAACTGTATTTTTGTCGATTTTTATTGAATTTGAACTATATTTCAACGTTTTTTGATGGTTCTGAGCCACCAAACACACTTAAAGCATGCAGAATCGACTCAGAATAGGAAAAGGAGACGTTTAGGTCAATTTTATGCATTCTGGCGTTCGTAGATACAAGAAAACTGTTAAAATTCTTCAGAAACGTCACTTTTGAAGTGTTTTCTTGTACTTTTAAGCCAATCAGATACCCTACGGGCTCGGAAAGTGCAACGAAACCATCAAATTTTAGCTAGAAACTGTATTTTTGTCGATTTGTATTGAATTTGAACTATATTTCAACGTTTTTTGATGGTTCTGAGCCACCAAACACACTTAAAGCATGCAGAATCGACTCAGAATAGGAAAAGGAGACGTTTAGGTCAATTTTATGCATTCTGGCGTTCGTAGATACAAGAAAACTGTTAAAATTCTTCAGAAACGTCACTTTTGAAGTGTTTTCTTGTACTTTTAAGCCAATGAGATACCCTACGGGCTCGGAAAGTGCAACGAAACCATCAAATTTTAGCTAGAAACTGTATTTTTGTCGATTTTTATTGAATTTGAACTATATTTCAACGTTTTTTGATGGTTCTGAGCCACCAAACACACTTAAAGCATGCAGAATCGACTCAGAATAGGAAAAGGAGACGTTTAGGTCAATTTTATGCATTCTGGCGTTCGTAGATACAAGAAAACTGTTAAAATTCTTCAGAAACGTCACTTTTGAAGTGTTTTCTTGTACTTTTAAGCCAATCAGATACCCTACGGGCTCGGAAAGTGCAACGAAACCATCAAATTTTAGCTAGAAACTGTATTTTTGTCGATTTTTATTGAATTTGAACTATATTTCAACGTTTTTTGATGGTTCTGAGCCACCAAACAAACTTAAAGCATGCAGAGTCGACTCAGAATAGGAAAAGGAGACGTTTAGGTCAATTTTATGCATTCTGGCGTTCGTAGATACAAGAAAACTGTTAAAATTCTTCAGAAACGTCACTTTTGAAGTGTTTTCTTGTACTTTTAAGCCAATCAGATACCCTACGGGCTCGGAAAGTGCAACGAAACCATCAAATTTTAGCTAGAAACTGTATTTTTGTCGATTTTTATTGAATTTGAACTATATTTCAACGTTTTTTGATGGTTCTGAGCCACCAAACACACTTAAAGCATGCAGAATCGACTCAGAATAGGAAAAGGAGACGTTTAGGTCAATTTTATGCATTCTGGCGTTCGTAGATACAAGAAAACTGTTAAAATTCTTCAGAAACGTCACTTTTGAAGTGTTTTCTTGTACTTTTAAGCCAATCAGATACCCTACGGGCTCGGAAAGTGCAACGAAACCATCAAACTTTAGCTAGAAACTGTATTTTTGTCGATTTTTATTGAATTTGAACTATATTTCAACGTTTTTTGATGGTTCTGAGCCACCAAACACACTTAAAGCATGCAGAATCGACTCAGAATAGGAAAAGGAGACGTTTAGGTCAATTTTATGCATTCTGGCGTTCGTAGATACAAGAAAACTGTTAAAATTCTTCAGAAACGTCACTTTTGAAGTGTTTTCTTGTACTTTTAAGCCAATCAGATACCCTACGGGCTCGGAAAGTGCAACGAAACCATCAAATTTTAGCTAGAAACTGTATTTTTGTCGATTTTTATTGAATTTGAACTATATTTCAACGTTTTTTGATGGTTCTGAGCCACCAAACACACTTAAAGCATGCAGAATCGACTCAGAATAGGAAAAGGAGACGTTTAGGTCAATTTTATGCATTCTGGCGTTCGTAGATACAAGAAAACTGTTAAAATTCTTCAGAAACGTCACTTTTGAAGTGTTTTCTTGTACTTTTAAGCCAATCAGATACCCTACGGGCTCGGAAAGTGCAACGAAACCATCAAATTTTAGCTAGAAACTGTATTTTTGTCGATTTTTATTGAATTTGAACTATATTTCAACGTTTTTTGATGGTTCTGAGCCACCAAACACACTTAAAGCATGCAGAATCGACTCAGAATAGGAAAAGGAGACGTTTAGGTCAATTTTATGCATTCTGGCGTTCGTAGATACAAGAAAACTGTTAAAATTCTTCAGAAACGTCACTTTTGAAGTGTTTTCTTGTACTTTTAAGCCAATCAGATACCCAACGGGCTCGGAAAGTGCAACGAAACCATCAAATTTTAGCTAGAAACTGTATTTTTGTCGATTTTTATTGAATTTGAACTATATTTCAACGTTTTTTGATGGTTCTGAGCCACCAAACACACTTAAAGCATGCAGAATCGACTCAGAATAGGAAAAGGAGACGTTTAGGTCAATTTTATGCATTCTGGCGTTCGTAGATACAAGAAAACTGTTAAAATTCTTCAGAAACGTCACTTTTGAAGTGTTTTCTTGTACTTTTAAGCCAATCAGATACCCTACGGGCTCGGAAAGTGCAACGAAACCATCAAATTTTAGCTAGAAACTGTATTTTTGTCGATTTTTATTGAATTTGAACTATATTTCAACGTTTTTTGATGGTTCTGAGCCACCAAACACACTTAAAGCATGCAGAATCGACTCAGAATAGGAAAAGGAGACGTTTAGGTCAATTTTATGCATTCTGGCGTTCGTAGATACAAGAAAACTGTTAAAATTCTTCAGAAACGTCACTTTTGAAGTGTTTTCTTGTACTTTTAAGCCAATCAGATACCCTACGGGCTCGGAAAGTGCAACGAAACCATCAAATTTTAGCTAGAAACTGTATTTTTGTCGATTTTTATTGAATTTGAACTATATTTCAACGTTTTTTGATGGTTCTGAGCCACCAAACACACTTAAAGCATGCAGAATCGACTCAGAATAGGAAAAGGAGACGTTTAGGTCAATTTTATGCATTCTGGCGTTCGTAGATACAAGAAAACTGTTAAAATTCTTCAGAAACGTCACTTTTGAAGTCTTTTCTTGTACTTTTAAGCCAATCAGATACCCTACGGGCTCGGAAAGTGCAACGAAACCATCAAATTTTAGCTAGAAACTGTATTTTTGTCGATTTTTATTGAATTTGAACTATATTTCAACGTTTTTTGAAGGTTCTGAGCCACCAAACACACTTAAAGCATGCAGAATCGACTCAGAATAGGAAAAGGAGACGTTTAGGTCAATTTTATGCATTCTGGCGTTCGTAGATACAAGAAAACTGTTAAAATTCTTCAGAAACGTCACTTTTGAAGTGTTTTCTTGTACTTTTAAGCCAATCAGATACCCTACGGGCTCGGAAAGTGCAACGAAACCATCAAATTTTAGCTAGAAACTGTATTTTTGTCGATTTTTATTGAATTTGAACAATATTTCAACGTTTTTTGATGGTTCTGAGCCACCAAACACACTTAAAGCATGCAGAATCGACTCAGAATAGGAAAAGGAGACGTTTAGGTCAATTTTATGCATTCTGGCGTTCGTAGATACAAGAAAACTGTTAAAATTCTTCAGAAACGTCACTTTTGAAGTGTTTTCTTGTACTTTTAAGCCAATCAGATACCCTACGGGCTCGGAAAGTGCAACGAAACCATCAAATTTTAGCTAGAAACTGTATTTTTGTCGATTTTTATTGAATTTGAACTATATTTCAACGTTTTTTGATGGTTCTGAGCCACCAAACACACTTAAAGCATGCAGAATCGACTCAGAATAGGAAAAGGAGACGTTTAGGTCAATTTTATGCATTCTGGCGTTCGTAGATACAAGAAAACTGTTAAAATTCTTCAGAAACGTCACTTTTGAAGTGTTTTCTTGTACTTTTAAGCCAATCAGATACCCTGCGGGCTCGGAAAGTGCAACGAAACCATCAAATTTTAGCTAGAAACTGTATTTTTGTCGATTTTTATTGAATTTGAACTATATTTCAACGTTTTTTGATGGTTCTGAGCCACCAAACACACTTAAAGCATGCAGAATCGACTCAGAATAGGAAAAGGAGACGTTTAGGTCAATTTTATGCATTCTGGCGTTCGTAGATACAAGAAAACTGTTAAAATTCTTCAGAAACGTCACTTTTGAAGTGTTTTCTTGTACTTTTAAGGCAATCAGATACCCGACGGGCTCGGAAAGTGCAACGAAACCATCAAATTTTAGCTAGAAACTGTATTTTTGTCGATTTTTATTGAATTTGAACTATATTTCAACGTTTTTTGATGGTTCTGAGCCACCAAACACACTTAAAGCATGCAGAATCGACTCAGAATAGGAAAAGGAGACGTTTAGGTCAATTTTATGCATTCTGGCGTTCGTAGATACAAGAAAACTGTTAAAATTCTTCAGAAACGTCACTTTTGAAGTGTTTTCTTGTACTTCTAAGCCAATCAGATACCCTACGTGCTCGGAAAGTGCAACGAAACCATCAAATTTTAGCTAGAAACTGTATTTTTGTCGATTTTTATTGAATTTGAACTATATTTCAACGTTTTTTGATGGTTCTGAGCCACCAAACACACTTAAAGCATGCAGAATCGACTCAGAATAGGAAATGGAGACGTTTAGGTCAATTTTATGCATTCTGGCGTTCGTAGATACAAGAAAACTGTTAAAATTCTTCAGAAACGTCACTTTTGAAGTGTTTTCTTGTACTTTTAAGCCAATCAGATACCCTACGGGCTCGGAAAGTGCAACGAAACCATCAAATTTTAGCTAGAAACTGTATTTTTGTCGATTTTTATTGAATTTGAACTATATTTCAACGTTTTTTGATGGTTCTGAGCCACCAAACACACTTAAAGCATGCAGAATCGACTCAGAATAGGAAAAGGAGACGTTTAGGTCAATTTTATGCATTCTGGCGTTCGTAGATACAAGAAAACTGTTAAAATTCTTCAGAAACGTCACTTTTGAAGTGTTTTCTTGTACTTTTAAGCCAATCAGATACCCTACGGGCTCGGAAAGTGCAACGAAACCATCAAATTTTAGCTAGAAACTGTATTTTTGTCGATTTTTATTGAATTTGAACTATATTTCAACGTTTTTTGATGGTTCTGAGCCACCAAACACACTTAAAGCATGCAGAATCGACTCAGAATAGGAAAAGGAGACGTTTAGGTCAATTTTATGCATTCTGGCGTTCGTAGATACAAGAAAACTGTTAAAATTCTTCAGAAACGTCACTTTTGAAGTGTTTTCTTGTACTTTTAAGCCAATCAGATACCCTACGGGCTCGGAAAGTGCAACGAAACCATCAAATTTTAGCTAGAAACTGTATTTTTGTCGATTTTTATTGAATTTGAACTATATTTCAACGTTTTTTGATGGTTCTGAGCCACCAAACACACTTAAAGCATGCAGAATCGACTCAGAATAGGAAAACGAGACGTTTAGGTCAATTTTATGCATTCTGGCGTTCGTAGATACAAGAAAACTGTTAAAATTCTTCAGAAACGTCACTTTTGAAGTGTTTTCTTGTACTTTTAAGCCAATCAGATACCCAACGGGCTCGGAAAGTGCAACGAAACCATCAAATTTTAGCTAGAAACTGTATTTTTGTCGATTTTTATTGAATTTGAACTATATTTCAACGTTTTTTGATGGTTCTGAGCCACCAAACACACTTAAAGCATGCAGAATCGACTCAGAATAGGAAAAGGAGACGTTTAGGTCAATTTTATGCATTCTGGCGTTCGTAGATACAAGAAAACTGTTAAAATTCTTCAGAAACGTCACTTTTGAAGTGTTTTCTTGTACTTTTAAGCCAATCAGATACCCTACGGGCTCGGAAAGTGCAACGAAACCATCAAATTTTAGCTAGAAACTGTATTTTTGTCGATTTTTATTGAATTTGAACTATATTTCAACGTTTTTTGATGGTTCTGAGCCACCAAACACACTTAAAGCATGCAGAATCGACTCAGAATAGGAAAAGGAGACGTTTAGGTCAATTTTATGCATTCTGGCGTTCGTAGATACAAGAAAACTGTTAAAATTCTTCAGAAACTTCACTTTTGAAGTGTTTTCTTGTACTTTTAAGCCAATCAGATACCCTACGGGCTCGGAAAGTGCAACGAAACCATCAAATTTTAGCTAGAAACTGTATTTTTGTCGATTTTTATTGAATTTGAACTATATTTCAACGTTTTTTGATGGTTCTGAGCCACCAAACACACTTAAAGCATGCAGAATCGACTCAGAATAGGAAAAGGAGACGTTTAGGTCAATTTTATGCATTCTGGCGTTCGTAGATACAAGAAAACTGTTAAAATTCTTCAGAAACGTCACTTTTGAAGTGTTTTCTTGTACTTTTAAGCCAATCAGATACCCTACGGGCTCGGAAAGTGCAACGAAACCATCAAATTTTAGCTAGAAACTGTATTTTTGTCGATTTTTATTGAATTTGAACTATATTTCAACGTTTTTTGATGGTTCTGAGCCACCAAACACACTTAAAGCATGCAGAATCGACTCAGAATAGGAAAAGGAGACGTTTAGGTCAATTTTATGCATTCTGGCGTTCGTAGATACAAGAAAACTGTTAAAATTCTTCAGAAACGTCACTTTTGAAGTGTTTTCTTGTACTTTTAAGCCAATCAGATACCCTACGGGCTCGGAAAGTGCAACGAAACCATCAAATTTTAGCTAGAAACTGTATTTTTGTCGATTTTTATTGAATTTGAACTATATTTCAACGTTTTTTGATGGTTCTGAGCCACCAAACACACTTAAAGCATGCAGAATCGACTCAGAATAGGAAAAGGAGACGTTTAGGTCAATTTTATGCATTCTGGCGTTCGTAGATACAAGAAAACTGTTAAAATTCTTCAGAAACGTCACTTTTGAAGTGTTTTCTTGTACTTTTAAGCCAATCAGATACCCTACGGGCTCGGAAAGTGCAACGAAACCATCAAATTTTAGCTAGAAACTGTATTTTTGTCGATTTTTATTGAATTTGAACTATATTTCAACGTTTTTTGATGGTTCTGAGCCACCAAACACACTTAAAGCATGCAGAATCGACTCAGAATAGGAAAAGGAGACGTTTAGGTCAATTTTATGCATTCTGGCGTTCGTAGATACAAGAAAACTGTTAAAATTCTTCAGAAACGTCACTTTTGAAGTGTTTTCTTGTACTTTTAAGCCAATCAGATACCCTACGGGCTCGGAAAGTGCAACGAAACCATCAAATTTTAGCTAGAAACTGTATTTTTGTCGATTTTTATTGAATTTGAACTATATTTCAACGTTTTTTGATGGTTCTGAGCCACCAAACACACTTAAAGCATGCAGAATCGACTCAGAATAGGAAAAGGAGGCGTTTAGGTCAATTTTATGCATTCTGGCGTTCGTAGATACAAGAAAACTGTTAAAATTCTTCAGAAACGTCACTTTTGAAGTGTTTTCTTGTACTTTTAAGCCAATCAGATACCCAACGGGCTCGGAAAGTGCAACGAAACCATCAAATTTTAGCTAGAAACTGTATTTTTGTCGATTTTTATTGAATTTGAACTATATTTCAACGTTTTTTGATGGTTCTGAGCCACCAAACACACTTAAAGCATGCAGAATCGACTCAGAATAGGAAAAGGAGACGTTTAGGTCAATTTTATGCATTCTGGCGTTCGTAGATACAAGAAAACTGTTAAAATTCTTCAGAAACGTCACTTTTGAAGTGTTTTCTTGTACTTTTAAGCCAATCAGATACCCTACGGGCTCGGAAAGTGCAACGAAACCATCAAATTTTAGCTAGAAACTGTATTTTTGTCGATTTTTATTGAATTTGAACTATATTTCAACGTTTTTTGATGGTTCTGAGCCATCAAACACACTTAAAGCATGCAGAATCGACTCAGAATAGGAAAAGGAGACGTTTAGGTCAATTTTATGCATTCTGGCGTTCGTAGATACAAGAAAACTGTTAAAATTCTTCAGAAACGTCACTTTTGAAGTGTTTTCCTGTACTTTTAAGCCAATCAGATACCCTACGGGCTCGAAAAGTGCAACGAAACCATCAAATTTTAGCTAGAAACTGTATTTTTGTCGATTTTTATTGAATTTGAACTATATTTCAACGTTTTTTGATGGTTCTGAGCCACCAAACACACTTAAAGCATGCAGAGTCGACTCAGAAGAGGAAAAGGAGACGTTTAGGTCAATTTTATGCATTCTGGCGTTCGTAGATACAAGAAAACTGTTAAAATTCTTCAGAAACGTCACTTTTGAAGTGTTTTCTTGTACTTTTAAGCCAATCAGATACCCTACGGGCTCGGAAAGTGCAACGAAACCATCAAATTTTAGCTAGAAACTGTATTTTTGTCGATTTTTATTGAATTTGAACTATATTTCAACGTTTTTTGATGGTTCTGAGCCACCAAACACACTTAAAGCATGCAGAATCGACTCAGAATAGGAAAAGGAGACGTTTAGGTCAATTTTATGCATTCTGGCGTTCGTAGATACAAGAAAACTGTTAAAATTCTTCAGAAACGTCACTTTTGAAGTGTTTTCTTGTACTTTTAAGCCAATCAGATACCCTACGGGCTCGGAAAGTGCAACGAAACCATCAAATTTTAGCTAGAAACTGTATTTTTGTCGATTTTTATTGAATTTGAACTATATTTCAACGTTTTTTGATGGTTCTGAGCCACCAAACACACTTAAAGCATGCAGAATCGACTCAGAATAGGAAAAGGAGACGTTTAGGTCAATTTTATGCATTCTGGCGTTCGTAGATACAAGAAAACTGTTAAAATTCTTCAGAAACGTCACTTTTGAAGTGTTTTCTTGTACTTTTAAGCCAATCAGATACCCTACGGGCTCGGAAAGTGCAACGAAACCATCAAATTTTAGCTAGAAACTGTATTTTTGTCGATTTTTATTGAATTTGAACTATATTTCAACGTTTTTTGATGGTTCTGAGCCACCAAACACACTTAAAGCATGCATAATCGACTCAGAATAGGAAAAGGAGACGTTTAGGTCAATCTTATGCATTCTGGCGTTCGTAGATACAAGAAAACTGTTAAAATTCTTCAGAAACGTCACTTCTGAAGTGTTTTCTTGTACTTTTAAGCCAATCAGATACCCAACGGGCTCGGAAAGTGCAACGAAACCATCAAATTTTAGCTAGAAACTGTATTTTTGTCGATTTTTATTGAATTTGAACTATATTTCAACGTTTTTTGATGGTTCTGAGCCACCAAACACACTTAAAGCATGCAGAATCGACTCAGAATAGGAAAAGGAGACGTTTAGGTCAATTTTATGCATTCTGGCGTTCGTAGATACAAGAAAACTGTTAAAATTCTTCAGAAACGTCACTTTTGAAGTGTTTTCTTGTACTTTTAAGCCAATCAGATACCCTACGGGCTCGGAAAGTGCAACGAAACCATCAAATTTTAGCTAGAAACTGTATTTTTGTCGATTTTTATTGAATTTGAACTATATTTCAACGTTTTTTGATGGTTCTGAGCCACCAAACACACTTAAAGCATGCAGAATCGACTCAGAATAGGAAAAGGAGACGTTTAGGTCAATTTTATGCATTCTGGCGTTCGTAGATACAAGAAAACTGTTAAAATTCTTCAGAAACGTCACTTTTGAAGTGTTTTCTTGTACTTTTAAGCCAATCAGATACCCTACGGGCTCGGAAAGTGCAACGAAACCATCAAATTTTAGCTAGAAACTGTATTTTTGTCGATTTTTATTGAATTTGAACTATATTTCAACGTTTTTTGATGGTTCTGAGCCACCAAACACACTTAAAGCATGCAGAATCGACTCAGAATAGGAAAAGGAGACGTTTAGGTCAATTTTATGCATTCTGGCGTTCGTAGATACAAGAAAACTGTTAAAATTCTTCAGAAACGTCACTTTTGAAGTGTTTTCTTGTACTTTTAAGCCAATCAGATACCCTACGGGCTCGGAAAGTGCAACGAAACCATCAAATTTTAGCTAGAAACTGTATTTTTGTCGATTTTTATTGAATTTGAACTATATTTCAAAGTTTTTTGATGGTTCTGAGCCACCAAACACACTTAAAGCATGCAGAATCGACTCAGAATAGGAAAAGGAGACGTTTAGGTCAATTTTATGCATTCTGGCGTTCGTAGATACAAGAAAACTGTTAAAATTCTTCAGAAACGTCACTTTTGAAGTGTTTTCTTGTACTTTTAAGCCAATCAGATACCCTACGGGCTCGGAAAGTGCAACGAAACCATCAAATTTTAGCTAGAAACTGTATTTTTGTCGATTTTTATTGAATTTCAACTATATTTCAACGTTTTTTGATGGTTCTGAGCCACCAAACACACTTAAAGCATGCAGAATCGACTCAGAATAGGAAAAGGAGACGTTTAGGTCAATTTTGTGCATTCAGGCGTTCGTAGATACAAGAAAACTGTTAAAATTCTTCAGAAACGTCACTTTTGAAGTGTTTTCTTGTACTTTTAAGCCAATCAGATACCCTACGGGCTCGGAAAGTGCAACGAAACCATCAAATTTTAGCTAGAAACTGTATTTTTGTCGATTTTTATTGAATTTGAACTATATTTCAACGTTTTTTGATGGTTCTGAGCCACCAAACACACTTAAAGCATGCAGAATCGACTCAGAATAGGAAAAGGAGACGTTTAGGTCAATTTTATGCATTCTGGCGTTCGTAGATACAAGAAAACTGTTAAAATTCTTCAGAAACGTCACTTTTGAAGTGTTTTCTTGTACTTTTAAGCCAATCAGATACCCTACGGGCTCGGAAAGTGCAACGAAACCATCAAATTTTAGCTAGAAACTATATTTTTGTCGATTTTTATTGAATTTGAACTATATTTCAACGTTTTTTGATGGTTCTGAGCCACCAAACACACTTAAAGCATGCAGAATCGACTCAGAATAGGAAAAGGAGACGTTTAGGTCAATTTTGTGCATTCTGGCGTTCGTAGATACAAGAAAACTGTTAAAATTCTTCAGAAACGTCACTTTTGAAGTGTTTTCTTGTACTTTTAAGCCAATCAGATACCCTACGGGCTCGGAAAGTGCAACGAAACCATCAAATTTTAGCTAGAAACTGTATTTTTGTCGATTTTTATTGAATTTGAACTATATTTCAACGTTTTTTGATGGTTCTGAGCCACCAAACACACTTAAAGCATGCAGAATCGACTCAGAATAGGAAAAGGAGACGTTTAGGTCAATTTTATGCATTCTGGCGTTCGTAGATACAAGAAAACTGTTAAAATTCTTCAGAAACGTCACTTTTGAAGTGTTTTCTTGTACTTTTAAGCCAATCAGATACCCTACGGGCTCGGAAAGTGCAACGAAACCATCAAATTTTAGCTAGAAACTGTATTTTTGTCGATTTTTATTGAATTTGAACTAAATTTCAACGTTTTTTGATGGTTCTGAGCCACCAAACACACTTAAAGCATGCAGAATCGACTCAGAATAGGAAAAGGAGACGTTTAGGTCAATTTTATGCATTCTGGCGTTCGTAGATACAAGAAAACTGTTAAAATTCTTCAGAAACGTCACTTTTGAAGTGTTTTCTTGTACTTTTAAGCCAATCAGATACCCTACGGGCTCGGAAAGTGCAACGAAACCATCAAATTTTAGCTAGAAACTGTATTTTTGTCGATTTTTATTGAATTTGAACTATATTTCAACGTTTTTTGATGGTTCTGAGCCACCAAACACACTTAAAGCATGCAGAATCGACTCAGAATAGGAAAAGGAGACGTTAAGGTCAATTTTATGCATTCTGGCGTTCGTAGATACAAGAAAACTGTTAAAATTCTTCAGAAACGTCACTTTTGAAGTGTTTTCTTGTACTTTTAAGCCAATCAGATACCCTACGGGCTCGGAAAGTGCAACGAAACCATCAAATTTTAGCTAGAAACTGTATTTTTGTCGATTTTTATTGAATTTGAACTATATTTCAACGTTTTTTGATGGTTCTGAGCCACCAAACACACTCAAAGCATGCAGAATCGACTCAGAATAGGAAAAGGAGACGTTTAGGTCAATTTTTTGCATTCTGGCGTTCGTAGATACAAGAAAACTGTTAAAATTCTTCAGAAACGTCACTTTTGAAGTGTTTTCTTGTACTTTTAAGCCAATCAGATACCCTACGGGCTCGGAAAGTGCAACGAAACCATCAAATTTTAGCTAGAAACTGTATTTTTGTCGATTTTTATTGAATTTGAACTAAATTTCAACGTTTTTTGATGGTTCTGAGCCACCAAACACACTTAAAGCATGCAGAATCGACTCAGAATAGGAAAAGGAGACGTTTAGGTCAATTTTATGCATTCTGGCGTTCGTAGATACAAGAAAACTGTTAAAATTCTTCAGAAACGTCACTTTTGAAGTGTTTTCTTGTATTTTTAAGCCAATCAGATACCCTACGGGCTCGGAAAGTGCAACGAAACCATCAAATTTTAGCTAGAAACTGTATTTTTGTACCGATTTTTATTGAATTTGAACTATATTTCAACGTTTTTTGATGGTTCTGAGCCACCAAACACACTTAAAGCATGCAGAATCGACTCAGAATAGGAAAAGGAGACGTTTAGGTCAATTTTATGCATTCTGGCGTTCGTAGATACAAGAAAACTGTTAAAATTCTTCAGAAACGTCACTTTTGAAGTGTTTTCTTGTACTTTTAAGCCAATCAGATACCCCACGGGCTCGGAAAGTGCAACGAAACCATCAAATTTTAGCTAGAAACTGTATTTTTGTCGATTTTTATTGAATTTGAACTATATTTCAACGTTTTTTGATGGTTCTGAGCCACCAAACACACTTAAAGCATGCAGAATCGACTCAGAATAGGAAAAGGAGACGTTTAGGTCCAATTTTATGCATTCTGGGGTTCGTAGATACAAGAAAACTGTTAAAATTCTTCAGAAACGTCACTTTTGAAGTGTTTTCTTGTACTTTTAAGCCAATCAGATACCCAACGGGCTCGGAAAGTGCAACGAAACCATCAAATTTTAGCTAGAAACTGTATTTTTGTCGATTTTTATTGAATTTGAACTATATTTCAACGTTTTTTGATGGTTCTGAGCCACCAAACACACTTAAAGCATGCAGAATCGACTCAGAATAGGAAAAGGAGACGTTTAGGTCAATTTTGTGCATTCTGGCGTTCGTAGATACAAGAAAACTGTTAAAATTCTTCAGAAACGTCACTTTTGAAGTGTTTCTTGTACTTTTAAGCCAATCAGATACCCTACGGGCTCGGAAAGTGCAACGAAACCATCAAATTTTAGCTAGAAACTGTATTTTTGTCGATTTTTATTGAATTTGAACTATATTTCAACGTTTTTTGATGGTTCTGAGCCACCAAACACACTTAAACCATGCAGAATCGACTCAGAATAGGAAAAGGAGACGTTTAGGTCAATTTTATGCATTCTGGCGTTCGTAGATACAAGAAAACTGTTAAAATTCTTCAGAAACGTCACTTTTGAAGTGTTTTCTTGTACTTTTAAGCCAATCAGATACCCTACGGGCTCGGAAAGTGCAACGAAACCATCAAATTTTAGCTAGAAACTGTATTTTTGTCGATTTTTATTGAATTTGAACTATATTTCAACGTTTTTTGATGGTTCTGAGCCACCAAACACACTTAAAGCATGCAGAATCGACTCAGAATAGGAAAAGGAGACGTTTAGGTCAATTTTATGCATTCTGGCGTTCGTAGATACAAGAAAACTGTTAAAATTCTTCAGAAACGTCACTTTTGAAGTGTTTTCTTGTACTTTTAAGCCAATCAGATACCCTACGGGCTCGGAAAGTGCAACGAAACCATCAAATTTTAGCTAGAAACTGTATTTTTGTCGATTTTTATTGAATTTGAACTATATTTCAACGTTTTTTGATGGTTCTGAGCCACCAAACACACTTAAAGCATGCAGAATCGACTCAGAATAGGAAAAGGAGACGTTTAGGTCAATTTTATGCATTCTGGCGTTCGTAGATACAAGAAAACTGTTAAAATTCTTCAGAAACGTCACTTTTGAAGTGTTTTCTTGTACTTTTAAGCCAATCAGATACCCTACGGGCTCGGAAAGTGCAACGAAACCATCAAATTTTAGCTAGAAACTGTATTTTTGTACCGATTTTTATTGAATTTGAACTATATTTCAACGTTTTTTGATGGTTCTGAGCCACCAAACACACTTAAAGCATGCAGAATCGACTCCGAATAGGAAAAGGAGACGTTTAGGTCAATTTTATGCATTCTGGCGTTCGTAGATACAAGAAAACTGTTAAAATTCTTCAGAAACGTCACTTTTGAAGTGTTTTCTTGTACTTTTAAGCCAATCAGATACCCCACGGGCTCGGAAAGTGCAACGAAACCATCAAATTTTAGCTAGAAACTGTATTTTTGTCGATTTTTATTGAATTTGAACTATATTTCAACGTTTTTTGATGGTTCTGAGCCACCAAACACACTTAAAGCATGCAGAATCGACTCAGAATAGGAGAAGGAGACGTTTAGGTCAATTTTATGCATTCTGGGGTTCGTAGATACAAGAAAACTGTTAAAATTCTTCAGAAACGTCACTTTTGAAGTGTTTTCTTGTACTTTTAAGCCAATCAGATACCCTACGGGCTCGGAAAGTGCAACGAAACCATCAAACTTTAGCTAGAAACTGTATTTTTGTCAATTTTTATTGAATTTGAACTATATTTCAACGTTTTTTGATGGTTCTGAGCCACCAAACACACTTAAAGCATGCAGAATCGACTCAGAATAGGAAATGGAGACTTTTAGGTCAATTTTTATGCATTCTGGCGTTCGTAGATACAAGAAAACTGTTAAAATTCTTCAGAAACGTCACTTTTGAAGTGTTTTCTTGTACTTTTAAGCCAATCAGATACCCTACGGGCTCGGAAAGTGCAACGAAACCATCAAATTTTAGCTAGAAACTGTATTTTTGTCGATTTTTATTGAATTTGAACTATATTTCAACGTTTTTTGATGGTTCTGAGCCACCAAACACACTTAAAGCATGCAGAATCGACTCAGAATAGGAAAAGGAGACGTTTAGGTCAATTTTATGCATTCTGGCGTTCGTAGATACAAGAAAACTGTTAAAATTCTTCAGAAACGTCACTTTTGAAGTGTTTTCTTGTACTTTTAAGCCAATCAGATACCCTACGGGCTCGGAAAGTGCAACGAAACCATCAAATTTTAGCTAGAAACTGTATTTTTGTCGATTTTTATTGAATTTGAACTATATTTCAACGTTTTTTGATGGTTCTGAGCCACCAAACACACTTAAAGCATGCAGAATCGACTCAGAATAGGAAAAGGAGACGTTTAGGTCAATTTTATGCATTCTGGCGTTCGTAGATACAAGAAAACTGTTAAAATTCTTCAGAAACGTCACTTTTGAAGTGTTTTCTTGTACTTTTAAGCCAATCAGATACCCTACGGGCTCGGAAAGTGCAACGAAACCATCAAATTTTAGCTAGAAACTGTATTTTTGTCGATTTTTATTGAATTTGAACTATATTTCAACGTTTTTTGATGGTTCTGAGCCACCAAACACACTTAAAGCATGCAGAATCGACTCAGAATAGGAAAAGGAGACGTTTAGGTCAATTTTATGCATTCTGGCGTTCGTAGATACAAGAAAACTGTTAAAATTCTTCAGAAACGTCACTTTTGAAGTGTTTTCTTGTACTTTTAAGCCAATCAGATACCCTACGGGCTCGGAAAGTGCAACGAAACCATCAAATTTTAGCTAGAAACTGTATTTTTGTCGATTTTTATTGAATTTGAACTATATTTCAACGTTTTTTGATGGTTCTGAGCCACCAAACACACTTAAAGCATGCAGAATCGACTCAGAATAGGAAAAGGAGACGTTTAGGTCAATTTTATGCATTCTGGCGTTCGTAGATACAAGAAAACTGTTAAAATTCTTCAGAAACGTCACTTTTGAAGTGTTTTCTTGTACTTTTAAGCCAATCAGATACCCTACGGGCTCGGAAAGTGCAACGAAACCATCAAATTTTAGCTAGAAACTGTATTTTTGTACCGATTTTTATTGAATTTGAACTATATTTCAACGTTTTTTGATGGTTCTGAGCCACCAAACACACTTAAAGCATGCAGAATCGACTCAGAATAGGAAAAGGAGACGTTTAGGTCAATTTTATGCATTCTGGCGTTCGTAGATACAAGAAAACTGTTAAAATTCTTCAGAAACGTCACTTTTGAAGTGTTTTCTTGTACTTTTAAGCCAATCAGATACCCCACGGGCTCGGAAAGTGCAACGAAACCATCAAATTTTAGCTAGAAACTGTATTTTTGTCGATTTTTATTGAATTTGAACTATATTTCAACGTTTTTTGATGGTTCTGAGCCACCAAACACACTTAAAGCATGCAGAATCGACTCAGAATAGGAAAAGGAGACGTTTAGGTCAATTTTATGCATTCTGGCGTTCGTAGATACAAGAAAACTGTTAAAATTCTTCAGAAACGTCACTTTTGAAGTGTTTTCTTGTACTTTTAAGCCAATCAGATACCCTACGGGCTCGGAAAGTGCAACGAAACCATCAAATTTTAGCTAGAAACTGTATTTTTGTCGATTTTTATTGAATTTGAACTATATTTCAACGTTTTTTGATGGTTCTGAGCCACCAAACACACTTAAAGCATGCAGAATCGACTCAGAATAGGAAAAGGAGACGTTTAGGTCAATTTTATGCATTCTGGCGTTCGTAGATACAAGAAAACTGTTAAAATTCTTCAGAAACGTCACTTTTGAAGTGTTTTCTTGTACTTTTAAGCCAATCAGATACCCTACGGGCTCGGCAAGTGCAACGAAACCATCAAATTTTAGCTAGAAACTGTATTTTTGTCGATGTTTATTGAATTTGAACTATATTTCAACGTTTTTTGATGGTTCTGAGCCACCAAACACACTTAAAGCATGCAGAATCGACTCAGAATAGGAAAAGGACACGTTTAGGTCAATTTTATGCATTCTGGCGTTCGTAGATACAAGAAAACTGTTAAAATTCTTCAGAAACGTCACTTTTGAAGTGTTTTCTTGTACTTTTAAGCCAATCAGATACCCAACGGGCTCGGAAAGTGCAACGAAACCATCAAATTTTAGCTAGAAACTGTATTTTTGTCGATTTTTATTGAATTTGAACTATATTTCAACGTTTTTTGATGGTTCTGAGCCACCAAACACACTTAAAGCATGCAGAATCGACTCAGAATAGGAAAAGGAGACGTTTGGGTCAATTTTATGCATTCTGGCGTTCGTAGATAGAAGAAAACTGTTAAAATTCTTCAGAAACGTCACTTTTGAAGTGTTTTCTTGTACTTTTAAGCCAATCAGATACCCAACGGGCTCGGAAAGTGCAACGAAACCATCAAATTTTAGCTAGAAACTGTATTTTTGTCGATTTTTATTGAATTTGAACTATATTTCAACGTTTTTTGATGGTTCTGAGCCACCAAACACACTTAAAGCATGCAGAATCGACTCAGAATAGGAAAAGGAGACGTTTAGGTCAATTTTATGCATTCTGGCGTTCGTAGATACAAGAAAACTGTCAAAATTCTTCAGAAACGTCACTTTTGAAGTGTTTTCTTGTACTTTTAAGCCAATCAGATACCCTACGGGCTCGGAAAGTGCAACGAAACCATCAAATTTTAGCTAGAAACTGTATTTTTGTCGATTTTTATTGAATTTGAACTATATTTCAACGTTTTTTGATGGTTCTGAGCCACCAAACACACTTAAAGCATGCAGAATCGACTCAGAATAGGAAAAGGAGACGTTTAGGTCAATTTTATGCATTCTGGCGTTCGTAGATACAAGAAAACTGTTAAAATTCTTCAGAAACGTCACTTTTGAAGTGTTTTCTTGTACTTTTAAGCCAATCAGATACCCTACGGGCTCGGAAAGTGCAACGAAACCATCAAATTTTAGCTAGAAACTGTATTTTTGTCGATTTTTATTGAATTTGAACTATATTTCAACGTTTTTTGATGGTTCTGAGCCACCAAACACACTTAAAGCATGCAGAATCGACTCAGAATAGGAAAAGGAGACGTTTAGGTCAATTTTATGCATTCTGGCGTTCGTAGATACAAGAAAACTGTTAAAATTCTTCAGAAACGTCACTTTTGAAGTGTTTTCTTGTACTTTTAAGCCAATCAGATACCCTACGGGCTCGGAAAGTGCAACGAAACCATCAAATTTTAGCTAGAAACTGTATTTTTGTCGATTTTTATTGAATTTGAACTATATTTCAACGTTTTTTGATGGTTCTGAGCCACCAAACACACTTAAAGCATGCAGAATCGACTCAGAATAGGAAAAGGAGACGTTTAGGTCAATTTTATGCATTCTGGCGTTCGTAGATACAAGAAAACTGTTAAAATTCTTCAGAAACGTCACTTTTGAAGTGTTTTCTTGTACTTTTAAGCCAATCAGATACCCTACGGGCTCGGAAAGTGCAACGAAACCATCAAATTTTAGCTAGAAACTGTATTTTTGTCGATTTTTATTGAATTTGAACTATATTTCAACGTTTTTTGATGGTTCTGAGCCACCAAACACACTTAAAGCATGCAGAATCGACTCAGAATAGGAAAAGGAGACGTTTAGGTCAATTTTATGCATTCTGGCGTTCGTAGATACAAGAAAACTGTTAAAATTCTTCAGAAACGTCACTTTTGAAGTGTTTTCTTGTACTTTTAAGCCAATCAGATACCCCACGGGCTCGGAAAGTGCAACGAAACCATCAAATTTTAGCTAGAAACTGTATTTTTGTCGATTTTTATTGAATTTGAACTATATTTCAACGTTTTTTGATGGTTCTGAGCCACCAAACACACTTAAAGCATGCAGAATCGACTCAGAATAGGAAAAGGACACGTTTAGGTCAATTTTATGCATTCTGGCGTTCGTGGATACAAGAAAACTGTTAAAATTCTTCAGAAACGTCACTTTTGAAGTGTTTTCTTGTATTTTTAAGCCAATCAGATACCCTACGGGCTCGGAAAGTGCAACGAAACCATCAAATTTTAGCTAGAAACTGTATTTTTGTCGATTTTTATTGAATTTGAACTATATTTCAACGTTTTTTGATGGTTCTGAGCCACCAAACACACTTAAAGCATGCAGAATCGACTCAGAATAGGAAAAGGAGACGTTTAGGTCAATTTTATGCATTCTGGCGTTCGTAGATACAAGAAAACTGTTAAAATTCTTCAGAAACGTCACTTTTGAAGTGTTTTCTTGTACTTTTAAGCCAATCAGATACCCTACGGGCTCGGCAAGTGCAACGAAACCATCAAATTTTAGCTAGAAACTGTATTTTTGTCGATGTTTATTGAATTTGAACTATATTTCAACGTTTTTTGATGGTTCTGAGCCACCAAACACACTTAAAGCATGCAGAATCGACTCAGAATAGGAAAAGGACACGTTTAGGTCAATTTTATGCATTCTGGCGTTCGTAGATACAAGAAAACTGTTAAAATTCTTCAGAAACGTCACTTTTGAAGTGTTTTCTTGTACTTTTAAGCCAATCAGATATCCAACGGGCTCGGAAAGTGCAACGAAACCATCAAATTTTAGCTAGAAGCTGTATTTTTGTCGATTTTTATTGAATTTGAACTATATTTCAACGTTTTTTGATGGTTCTGAGCCACCAAACACACTTAAAGCATGCAGAATCGACTCAGAATAGGAAAAGGAGACGTTTGGGTCAATTTTATGCATTCTGGCGTTCGTAGATACAAGAAAACTGTTAAAATTCTTCAGAAACGTCACTTTTGAAGTGTTTTCTTGTACTTTTAAGCCAATCAGATACCCAACGGGCTCGGAAAGTGCAACGAAACCATCAAATTTTAGCTAGAAACTGTATTTTTGTCGATTTTTATTGAATTTGAACTATATTTCAACGTTTTTTGATGGTTCTGAGCCACCAAACACACTTAAAGCATGCAGAATCGACTCAGAATAGGAAAAGGAGACGTTTAGGTCAATTTTATGCATTCTGGCGTTCGTAGATACAAGAAAACTGTCAAAATTCTTCAGAAACGTCACTTTTGAAGTGTTTTCTTGTACTTTTAAGCCAATCAGATACCCTACGGGCTCGGAAAGTGCAACGAAACCATCAAATTTTAGCTAGAAACTGTATTTTTGTCGATTTTTATTGAATTTGAACTATATTTCAACGTTTTTTGATGGTTCTGAGCCACCAAACACACTTAAAGCATGCAGAATCGACTCAGAATAGGAAAAGGAGACGTTTAGGTCAATTTTATGCATTCTGGCGTTCGTAGATACAAGAAAACTGTTAAAATTCTTCAGAAACGTCACTTTTGAAGTGTTTTCTTGTACTTTTAAGCCAATCAGATACCCTACGGGCTCGGAAAGTGCAACGAAACCATCAAATTTTAGCTAGAAACTGTATTTTTGTCGATTTTTATTGAATTTGAACTATATTTCAACGTTTTTTGATGGTTCTGAGCCACCAAACACACTTAAAGCATGCAGAATCGACTCAGAATAGGAAAAGGAGACGTTTAGGTCAATTTTATGCATTCTGGCGTTCGTAGATACAAGAAAACTGTTAAAATTCTTCAGAAACGTCACTTTTGAAGTGTTTTCTTGTACTTTTAAGCCAATCAGATACCCTACGGGCTCGGAAAGTGCAACGAAACCATCAAATTTTAGCTAGAAACTGTATTTTTGTCGATTTTTATTGAATTTGAACTATATTTCAACGTTTTTTGATGGTTCTGAGCCACCAAACACACTTAAAGCATGCAGAATCGACTCAGAATAGGAAAAGGAGACGTTTAGGTCAATTTTTATGCATTCTGGCGTTCGTAGATACAAAAAAACTGTTAAAATTCTTCAGAAAAGTCACTTTTGAAGTGTTTTCTTGTACTTTTAAGCCAATCAGATACCCTACGGGCTCGGAAAGTGCAACGAAACCATCAAATTTTAGCTAGAAACTGTATTTTTGTCGATTTTTATTGTATTTGAACTATATTTCAACGTTTTTTGATGGTTCTGAGCCACCAAACACACTTAAAGCATGCAGAATCGACTCAGAATAGGAAAAGGAGACGTTTAGGTCAATTTTATGCATTCTGGCGTTCGTAGATACAAGAAAACTGTTAAAATTCTTCAGAAACGTCACTTTTGAAGTGTTTTCTTGTACTTTTAAGCCAATCAGATACCCTACGGGCTCGGAAAGTGCAACGAAACCATCAAATTTTAGCTAGAAACTGTATTTTTGTCGATTTTTATTGAATTTGAACTATATTTCAACGTTTTTTGATGGTTCTGAGCCACCAAACACACTTAAAGCATGCAGAATCGACTCAGAATAGGAAAAGGAGACGTTTAGGTCAATTTTATGCATTCTGGCGTTCGTAGATACAAGAAAACTGTTAAAATTCTTCAGAAACGTCAC
Source organism: Zophobas morio (assembly GCF_036711695.1). Classification (NCBI taxonomy): domain Eukaryota; kingdom Metazoa; phylum Arthropoda; class Insecta; order Coleoptera; family Tenebrionidae; genus Zophobas; species Zophobas morio. The sequence goes on from NW_026972366.1 coordinate 66,055, forward strand.
TTTTGAAGTGTTTTCTTGTACTTTTAAGCCAATCAGATACCCTACGGGCTCGGAAAGTGCAACGAAACCATCAAATTTTAGCTAGAAACTGTATTTTTGTCGATTTTTATTGAATTTGAACTATATTTCAACGTTTTTTGATGGTTCTGAGCCACCAAACACACTTAAAGCATGCAGAATCGACTCAGAATAGGAAAAGGAGACGTTTAGGTCAATTTTATGCATTCTGGCGTTCGTAGATACAAGAAAACTGTTAAAATTCTTCAGAAACGTCACTTTTGAAGTGTTTTCTTGTACTTTTAAGCCAATCAGATACCCTACGGGCTCGGAAAGTGCAACGAAACCATCAAATTTTAGCTAGAAACTGTATTTTTGTCGATTTTTATTGAATTTGAACTATATTTCAACGTTTTTTGATGGTTCTGAGCCACCAAACACACTTAAAGCATGCAGAATCGACTCAGAATAGGAAAAGGAGACGTTTAGGTCAATTTTTATGCATTCTGGCGTTCGTAGATACAAAAAAACTGTTAAAATTCTTCAGAAACGTCACTTTTGAAGTGTTTTCTTGTACTTTTAAGCCAATCAGATACCCTACGGGCTCGGAAAGTGCAACGAAACCATCAAATTTTAGCTAGAAACTGTATTTTTGTCGATTTTTATTGAATTTGAACTATATTTCAACGTTTTTTGATGGTTCTGAGCCACCAAACACACTTAAAGCATGCAGAATCGACTCAGAATAGGAAAAGGAGACGTTTAGGTCAATTTTATGCATTCTGGCGTTCGTAGATACAAGAAAACTGTTAAAATTCTTCAGAAACGTCACTTTTGAAGTGTTTTCTTGTACTTTTAAGCCAATCAGATACCCTACGGGCTCGGAAAGTGCAACGAAACCATCAAATTTTAGCTAGAAACTGTATTTTTGTCGATTTTTATTGAATTTGAACTATATTTCAACGTTTTTTGATGGTTCTGAGCCACCAAACACACTTAAAGCATGCAGAATCGACTCAGAATAGGAAAAGGAGACGTTTAGGTCAATTTTATGCATTCTGGCGTTCGTAGATACAAGAAAATTGTTAAAATTCTTCAGAAACGTCACTTTTGAAGTGTTTTCTTGTACTTTTAAGCCAATCAGATACCCTACGGGCTCGGAAAGTGCAACGAAACCATCAAATTTTAGCTAGAAACTGTATTTTTGTCGATTTTTATTGAATTTGAACTATATTTCAACGTTTTTTGATGGTTCTGAGCCACCAAACACACTTAAAGCATGCAGAATCGACTCAGAATAGGAAAAGGAGACGTTTAGGTCAATTTTTATGCATTCTGGCGTTCGTAGATACAAAAAAACTGTTAAAATTCTTCAGAAACGTCACTTTTGAAGTGTTTTCTTGTACTTTTAAGCCAATCAGATACCCTACGGGCTCGGAAAGTGCAACGAAACCATCAAATTTTAGCTAGAAACTGTATTTTTGTCGATTTTTATTGTATTTGAACTATATTTCAACGTTTTTTGATGGTTCTGAGCCACCAAACACACTTAAAGCATGCAGAATCGACTCAGAATAGGAAAAGGAGACGTTTAGGTCAATTTTATGCATTCTGGCGTTCGTAGATACAAGAAAACTGTTAAAATTCTTCAGAAACGTCACTTTTGAAGTGTTTTCTTGTACTTTTAAGCCAATCAGATACCCTACGGGCTCGGAAAGTGCAACGAAACCATCAAATTTTAGCTAGAAACTGTATTTTTGTCGATTTTTATTGAATTTGAACTATATTTCAACGTTTTTTGATGGTTCTGAGCCACCAAACACACTTAAAGCATGCAGAATCGACTCAGAATAGGAAAAGGAGACGTTTAGGTCAATTTTATGCATTCTGGCGTTCGTAGATACAAGAAAACTGTTAAAATTCTTCAGAAACGTCACTTTTGAAGTGTTTTCTTGTACTTTTAAGCCAATCAGATACCCTACGGGCTCGGAAAGTGCAACGAAACCATCAAATTTTAGCTAGAAACTGTATTTTTGTCGATTTTTATTGAATTTGAACTATATTTCAACGTTTTTTGATGGTTCTGAGCCACCAAACACACTTAAAGCATGCAGAATCGACTCAGAATAGGAAAAGGAGACGTTTAGGTCAATTTTATGCATTCTGGCGTTCGTAGATACAAGAAAACTGTTAAAATTCTTCAGAAACGTCACTTTTGAAGTGTTTTCTTGTACTTTTAAGCCAATCAGATACCCTACGGGCTCGGAAAGTGCAACGAAACCATCAAATTTTAGCTAGGAACTGTATTTTTGTCGATTTTTATTGAATTTGAACTATATTTCAACGTTTTTTGATGGTTCTGAGCCACCAAACACACTTAAAGCATGCAGAATCGACTCAGAATAGGAAAAGGAGACGTTTAGGTCAATTTTTATGCATTCTGGCGTTCGTAGATACAAAAAAACTGTTAAAATTCTTCAGAAACGTCACTTTTGAAGTGTTTTCTTGTACTTTTAAGCCAATCAGATACCCTACGGGCTCGGAAAGTGCAACGAAACCATCAAATTTTAGCTAGAAACTGTATTTTTGTCGATTTTTATTGAATTTGAACTATATTTCAACGTTTTTTGATGGTTCTGAGCCACCAAACACACTTAAAGCATGCAGAATCGACTCAGAATAGGAAAAGGAGACGTTTAGGTCAATTTTATGCATTCTGGCGTTCGTAGATACAAGAAAACTGTTAAAATTCTTCAGAAACGTCACTTTTGAAGTGTTTTCTTGTACTTTTATGCCAATCAGATACCCTACGGGCTCGGCAAGTGCAACGAAACCATCAAATTTTAGCTAGAAACTGTATTTTTGTCGATGTTTATTGAATTTGAACTATATTTCAACGTTTTTTGATGGTTCTGAGCCACCAAACACACTTAAAGCATGCAGAATCGACTCAGAATAGGAAAAGGACACGTTTAGGTCAATTTTATGCATTCTGGCGTTCGTAGATACAAGAAAACTGTTAAAATTCTTCAGAAACGTCACTTTTGAAGTGTTTTCTTGTACTTTTAAGCCAATCAGATACCCTACGGGCTCGGAAAGTGCAACGAAACCATCAAATTTTAGCTAGAAACTGTATTTTTGTCGATTTTTATTGAATTTGAACTATATTTCAACGTTTTTTGATGGTTCTGAGCCACCAAACACACTTAAAGCATGCAGAATCGACTCAGAATAGGAAAAGGAGACGTTTAAGTCAATTTTTATGCATTCTGGCGTTCGTAGATACAAAAAAACTGTTAAAATTCTTCAGAAACGTCACTTTTGAAGTGTTTTCTTGTACTTTTAAGCCAATCAGATACCCTACGGGCTCGGAAAGTGCAACGAAACCATCAAATTTTAGCTAGAAACTGTATTTTTGTCGATTTTTATTGAATTTGAACTATATTTCAACGTTTTTTGATGGTTCTGAGCCACCAAACACACTTAAAGCATGCAGAATCGACTCAGAATAGGAAAAGGAGACGTTTAGGTCAATTTTATGCATTCTGGCGTTCGTAGATACAAGAAAACTGTTAAAATTCTTCAGAAACGTCACTTTTGAAGTGTTTTCTTGTACTTTTAAGCCAATCAGATACCCTACGGGCTCGGAAAGTGCAACGAAACCATCAAATTTTAGCTAGAAACTGTATTTTTGTCGATTTTTATTGAATTTGAACTATATTTCAACGTTTTTTGATGGTTCTGAGCCACCAAACACACTTAAAGCATGCAGAATCGACTCAGAATAGGAAAAGGAGACGTTTAGGTCAATTTTATGCATTCTGGCGTTCGTAGATACAAGAAAACTGTTAAAATTCTTCAGAAACGTCACTTTTGAAGTGTTTTCTTGTACTTTTAAGCCAATCAGATACCCTACGGGCTCGGAAAGTGCAACGAAACCATCAAATTTTAGCTAGAAACTGTATTTTTGTCGATTTTTATTGAATTTGAACTATATTTCAACGTTTTTTGATGGTTCTGAGCCACCAAACACACTTAAAGCATGCAGAATCGACTCAGAATAGGAAAAGGAGACGTTTAGGTCAATTTTATGCATTCTGGCGTTCGTAGATACAAGAAAACTGTTAAAATTCTTCAGAAACGTCACTTTTGAAGTGTTTTCTTGTACTTTTAAGCCAATGAGATACACAACGGGCTCGGAAAGTGCAACGAAACCATCAAATTTTAGCTAGAAACTGTATTTTTGTCGATTTTTATTGAATTTGAACTATATTTCAACGTTTTTTGATGGTTCTGAGCCACCAAACACACTTAAAGCATGCAGAATCGACTCAGAATAGGAAAAGGAGACGTTTAGGTCAATTTTTATGCATTCTGGCGTTCGTAGATACAAAAAAACTGTTAAAATTGTTCAGAAACGTCACTTTTGAAGTGTTTTCTTGTACTTTTAAGCCAATCAGATACCCTACGGGCTCGGAAAGTGCAACGAAACCATCAAATTTTAGCTAGAAACTGTATTTTTGTCGATTTTTATTGAATTTGAACTATATTTCAACGTTTTTTGATGGTTCTGAGCCACCAAACACACTTAAAGCATGCAGAATCGACTCAGAATAGGAAAAGGAGACGTTTAGGTCAATTTTATGCATTCTGGCGTTCGTAGATACAAGAAAACTGTTAAAATTCTTCAGAAACGTCACTTTTGAAGTGTTTTCTTGTACTTTTAAGCCAATCAGATACCCTACGGGCTCGGAAAGTGCAACGAAACCATCAAATTTTAGCTAGAAACTGTATTTTTGTCGATTTTTATTGAATTTGAACTATATTTCACCGTTTTTTGATGGTTCTGAGCCACCAAACACACTTAAAGCATGCAGAATCGACTCAGAATAGGAAAAGGAGACGTTTAGGTCAATTTTATGCATTCTGGCGTTCGTAGATACAAGAAAACTGTTAAAATTCTTCAGAAACGTCACTTTTGAAGTGTTTTCTTGTACTTTTAAGCCAATCAGATACCCTACGGGCTCGGAAAGTGCAACGAAACCATCAAATTTTAGCTAGAAACTGTATTTTTGTCGATTTTTATTGAATTTGAACTATATTTCAACGTTTTTTGATGGTTCTGAGCCACCAAACACACTTAAAGCATGCAGAATCGACTCAGAATAGGAAAAGGAGACGCTTAGGTCAATTTTATGCATTCTGGCGTTCGTAGATACAAGAAAACTGTTAAAATTCTTCAGAAATGTCACTTTTGTGGTGTTTTCTTGTACTTTTAAGCCAATCAGATACCCGACGGGCTCGGAAAGTGCAACGAAACCATCAAATTTTAGCTAGAAACTGTATTTTTGTCGATTTTTATTGAATTTGAACTATATTTCAACGTTTTTTGATGGTTCTGAGCCACCAAACACACTTAAAGCATGCAGAATCGACTCAGAATAGGAAAAGGAGACGTTTAGGTCAATTTTATGCATTCTGGCGTTCGTAGATACAAGAAAACTGTTAAAATTCTTCAGAAACGTCACTTTAGAAGTGTTTTCTTGTACTTTTAAGCCAATCAGATACCCTACGGGCTCGGAAAGTGCAACGAAACCATCAAATTTTAGCTAGAATCTGTATTTTTGTCGATTTTTATTGAATTTGAACTATATTTCAACGTTTTTTGATGGTTCTGAGCCACCAAACACACTTAAAGCATGCAGAATCGACTCAGAATAGGAAAAGGAGACGTTTAGGTCAATTTTATGCATTCTGGCGTTCGTAGATACAAGAAAACTGTTAAAATTCTTCAGAAACGTCACTTTTGAAGTGTTTTCTTGTACTTTTAAGCCAATCAGATACCCTACGGGCTCGGCAAGTGCAACGAAACCATCAAATTTTAGCTAGAAACTGTATTTTTGTCGATGTTTATTGAATTTGAACTATATTTCAACGTTTTTTGATGGTTCTGAGCCACCAAACACACTTAAAGCATGCAGAATCGACTCAGAATAGGAAAAGGACACGTTTAGGTCAATTTTATGCATTCTGGCGTTCGTAGATACAAGAAAACTGTTAAAATTCTTCAGAAACGTCACTTTTGAAGTGTTTTCTTGTACTTTTAAGCCAATCAGATACCCAACGGGCTCGGAAAGTGCAACGAAACCATCAAATTTTAGCTAGAAACTGTATTTTTGTCGATTTTTATTGAATTTGAACTATATTTCAACGTTTTTTGATGGTTCTGAGCCACCAAACACACTTAAAGCATGCAGAATCGACTCAGAATAGGAAAAGGAGACGTTTAGGTCAATTTTATGCATTCTGGCGTTCGTAGATACAAGAAAACTGTTAAAATTCTTCAGAAACGTCACTTTTGAAGTGTTTTCTTGTACTTTTAAGCCAATCAGATACCCAACGGGCTCGGAAAGTGCAACGAAACCATCAAATTTTAGCTAGAAACTGTATTTTTGTCGATTTTTATTGAATTTGAACTATATTTCAACGTTTTTTGTTGGTTCTGAGCCACCAAGCACACTTAAAGCATGCAGAATCGACTCAGAATAGGAAAAGGAGACGTTTAGGTCAATTTTATGCATTCTGGCGTTCGTAGATACAAGAAAACTGTCAAAATTCTTCAGAAACGTCACTTTTGAAGTGTTTTCTTGTACTTTTAAGCCAATCAGATACCCTACGGGCTCGGAAAGTGCAACGAAACCATCAAATTTTAGCTAGAAACTGTATTTTTGTCGATTTTTATTGAATTTGAACTATATTTCAACGTTTTTTGATGGTTCTGAGCCACCAAACACACTTAAAGCATGCAGAATCGACTCAGAATAGGAAAAGGAGACGTTTAGGTCAATTTTATGCATTCTGGCGTTCGTAGATACAAGAAAACTGTTAAAATTCTTCAGAAACGTCACTTTTGAAGTGTTTTCTTGTACTTTTAAGCCAATCAGATACCCTACGGGCTCGGAAAGTGCAACGAAACCATCAAATTTTAGCTAGAAACTGTATTTTTGTCGATTTTTATTGAATTTGAACTATATTTCAACGTTTTTTGATGGTTCTGAGCCACCAAACACACTTAAAGCATGCAGAATCGACTCAGAATAGGAAAAGGAGACGTTTAGGTCAATTTTTATGCATTCTGGCGTTCGTAGATACAAAAAAACTGTTAAAATTCTTCAGAAACGTCACTTTTGAAGTGTTTTCTTGTACTTTTAAGCCAATCAGATACCCTACGGGCTCGGAAAGTGCAACGAAACCATCAAATTTTAGCTAGAAACTGTATTTTTGTCGATTTTTATTGAATTTGAACTATATTTCAACGTTTTTTGATGGTTCTGAGCCACCAAACACACTTAAAGCATGCAGAATCGACTCAGAATAGGAAAAGGAGACGTTTAGGTCAATTTTATGCATTCTGGCGTTCGTAGATACAAGAAAACTGTTAAAATTCTTCAGAAACGTCACTTTTGAAGTGTTTTCTTGTACTTTTAAGCCAATCAGATACCCTACGGGCTCGGAAAGTGCAACGAAACCATCAAATTTTAGCTAGAAACTGTATTTTTGTCGATTTTTATTGAATTTGAACTATATTTCAACGTTTTTTGATGGTTCTGAGCCACCAAACACACTTAAAGCATGCAGAATCGACTCAGAATAGGAAAAGGAGACGTTTAGGTCAATTTTATGCATTCTGGCGTTCGTAGATACAAGAAAACTGTTAAAATTCTTCAGAAACGTCACTTTTGAAGTGTTTTCTTGTACTTTTAAGCCAATCAGATACCCTACGGGCTCGGAAAGTGCAACGAAACCATCAAATTTTAGCTAGAAACTGTATTTTTGTCGATTTTTATTGAATTTGAACTATATTTCAACGTTTTTTGATGGTTCTGAGCCACCAAACACACTTAAAGCATGCAGAATCGACTCAGAATAGGAAAAGGAGACGTTTAGGTCAATTTTATGCATTCTGGCGTTCGTAGATACAAGAAAACTGTTAAAATTCTTCAGAAACGTCACTTTTGTAGTGTTTTCTTGTACTTTTAAGCCAATCAGATACCCTACGGGCTCGGAAAGTGCAACGAAACCATCAAATTTTAGCTAGAAACTGTATTTTTGTCGATTTTTATTGAATTTGAACTATATTTCAACGTTTTTTGATGGTTCTGAGCCACCAAACACACTTAAAGCATGCAGAATCGACTCAGAATAGGAAAAGGAGACGTTTAGGTCAATTTTTATGCATTCTGGCGTTCGTAGATACAAAAAAACTGTTAAAATTCTTCAGAAACGTCACTTTTGAAGTGTTTTCTTGTACTTTTAAGCCAATCAGATACCCTACGGGCTCGGAAAGTGCAACGAAACCATCAAATTTTAGCTAGAAACTGTATTTTTTGGCGTTCGTAGATACAAGAAAACTGTTAAAATTCTTCTGAAACGTCACTTTTGAAGTGTTTTCTTGTACTTTTAAGCCAATCAGATACCCTACGGGCTCGGAAAGTGCAACGAAACCATCAAATTTTAGCTAGAAACTGTATTTTTGTCGATTTTTATTGAATTTGAACTATATTTCAACGTTTTTTGATGGTTCTGAGCCACCAAACACACTTAAAGCATGCAGAATCGACTCAGAATAGGAAAAGGAGACGTTTAGGTCAATTTTATGCATTCTGGCGTTCGTAGATACAAGAAAACTGTTAAAATTCTTCAGAAACGTCACTTTTGAAGTGTTTTCTTGTACTTTTAAGCCAATCAGATACCCTACGGGCTCGGAAAGTGCAACGAAACCATCAAATTTTAGCTAGAAACTGTATTTTTGTCGATTTTTATTGAATTTGAACTATATTTCAACGTTTTTTTGATGGTTCTGAGCCACCAAACACACTTAAAGCATGCAGAATCGACTCAGAATAGGAAAAGGAGACGTTTAGGTCAATTTTATGCATTCTGGCGTTCGTAGATACAAGAAAACTGTTAAAATTCTTCAGAAACGTCACTTTTGAAGTGTTTTCTTGTACTTTTAAGCCAATCAGATACCCTACGGGCTCGGGAAGTGCAACGAAACCATCAAATTTTAGCTAGAAACTGTATTTTTGCCGATTTTTATTGAATTTGAACTATATTTCAACGTTTTTTGATGGTTCTGAGCCACCAAACACACTTAAAGCATGCAGAATCGACTCAGAATAGGAAAAGGAGACGTTTAGGTCAATTTTATGCATTCTGGCGTTCGTAGATACAAGAAAACTGTTAAAATTCTTCAGAAACGTCACTTTTGAAGTGTTTTCTTGTACTTTTAAGCCAATCAGATACCCTACGGGCTCGGAAAGTGCAACGAATCTATCAAATTTTAGCTAGAAACTGTATTTTTGTCGATTTTTATTGAATTTGAACTATATTTCAACGTTTTTTGATGGTTCTGAGCCACCAAACACACTTAAAGCATGCAGAATCGACTCAGAATAGGAAAAGGAGACGTTTAGGTCAATTTTTATGCATTCTGGCGTTCGTAGATACAAAAAAACTGTTAAAATTCTTCAGAAACGTCACTTTTGAAGTGTTTTCTTGTACTTTTAAGCCAATCAGATACCCAACGGGCTCGGAAAGTGCAACGAAACCATCAAATTTTAGCTAGAAACTGTATTTTTGTCGATTTTTATTGAATTTGAACTATATTTCAACGTTTTTTGATGGTTCTGAGCCACCAAACACACTTAAAGCATGCAGAATCGACTCAGAATAGGAAAAGGAGACGTTTAGGTCAATTTTTATGCATTCTGGCGTTCGTAGATACAAAAAAACTGTTAAAATTCTTCAGAAACGTCACTTTTGAAGTGTTTTCTTGTACTTTTAAGCCAATCAGATACCCAACGGGCTCGGAAAGTGCAACGAAACCATCAAATTTTAGCTAGAAACTGTATTTTTGTCGATTTTTATTGAATTTGAACTATATTTCAACGTTTTTTGATGGTTCTGAGCCACCAAACACACTTAAAGCATGCAGAATCGACTCAGAATAGGAAAAGGAGACGTTTAGGTCAATTTTTATGCATTCTGGCGTTCGTAGATACAAAAAAAACTGTTAAAATTCTTCAGAAACGTCACTTTTGAAGTGTTTTCTTGTACTTTTAAGCCAATCAGATACCCAACGGGCTCGGAAAGTGCAACGAAACCATCAAATTTTAGCTAGAAACTGTATTTTTGTCGATTTTTATTGAATTTGAACTATATTTCAATGTTTTTTGATGGTTCTGAGCCACCAAACACACTTAAAGCATGCAGAATCGACTCAGAATAGGAAAAGGAGACGTTTAGGTCAATTTTATGCATTCTGGCGTTCGTAGATTCAAGAAAACTGTTAAAATTCTTCAGAAACGTCACTTTTGAAGTGTTTTCTTGTACTTTTAAGCCAATCAGATACCCTACGGGCTCGGAAAGTGCAACGAAACCATCAAATTTTAGCTAGAAACTGTATTTTTGTCGATTTTTATTGAATTTGAACTATATTTCAACGTTTTTTGATGGTTCTGAGCCACCAAACACACTTAAAGCATGCAGAATCGACTCAGAATAGGAAAAGGAGACGTTTAGGTCAATTTTATGCATTCTGGCGTTCGTAGATACAAGAAAACTGTTAAAATTCTTCAGAAACGTCACTTTTGAAGTGTTTTCTTGTACTTTTAAGCCAATCAGATACCCTACGGGCTCGGAAAGTGCAACGAAACCATCAAATTTTAGCTAGAAACTGTATTTTTGTCGATTTTTATTGAATTTGAACTATATTTCAACGTTTTTTGATGGTTCTGAGCCACCAAACACACTTAAAGCATGCAGAATCGACTCAGAATAGGAAAAGGAGACGTTTAGGTCAATTTTATGCATTCTGGCGTTCGTAGATACAAGAAAACTGTTAAAATTCTTCAGAAACGTCACTTTTGAAGTGTTTTCTTGTACTTTTAAGCCAATCAGATACCCTACGGGTTCGGAAAGTGCAACGAAACCATCAAATTTTAGCTAGAAACTGTATTTTTGTCGATTTTTATTGAATTTGAACTATATTTCAACGTTTTTTGATGGTTCTGAGCCACCAAACACACTTAAAGCATGCAGAATCGACTCAGAATAGGAAAAGGAGACGCTTAGGTCAATTTTATGCATTCTGGCGTTCGTAGATACAAGAAAACTGTTAAAATTCTTCAGAAATGTCACTTTTGTGGTGTTTTCTTGTACTTTTAAGCCAATCAGATACCCTACGGGCTCGGAAAGTGCAACGAAACCATCAAATTTTAGCTAGAAACTGTATTTTTGTCGATTTTTATTGAATTTGAACTATATTTCAACGTTTTTTGATGGTTCTGAGCCACCAAACACACTTAAAGCATGCAGAATCGACTCAGAATAGGAAAAGGAGACGTTTAGGTCAATTTTATGCATTCTGGCGTTCGTAGATAGAAGAAAACTGTTAAAATTCTTCAGAAACGTCACTTTTGAAGTGTTTTCTTGTACTTTTAAGCCAATCAGATACCCTACGGGCTCGGAAAGTGCAACGAAACCATCAAATTTTAGCTAGAAACTGTATTTTTGTCGATTTTTATTGAATTTGAACTATATTTCAACGTTTTTTGATGGTTCTGAGCCACCAAACACACTTAAAGCATGCAGAATCGACTCAGAATAGGAAAAGGAGACGTTTAGGTCAATTTTATGCATTCTGGCGTTCGTAGATACAAGAAAACTGTTAAAATTCTTCAGAAACGTCACTTTTGAAGTGTTTTCTTGTACTTTTAAGCCAATCAGATACCCTACGGGCTCGGAAAGTGCAACGAAACCATCAAATTTTAGCTAGAAACTGTATTTTTGTCGATTTTTATTGAATTTGAACTATATTTCAACGTTTTTTGATGGTTCTGAGCCACCAAACACACTTAAAGCATGCAGAATCGACTCAGAATAGGAAAAGGAGACGTTTAGGTCAATTTTATGCATTCTGGCGTTCGTAGATACAAGAAAACTGTTAAAATTCTTCAGAAACGTCACTTTTGAAGTGTTTTCTTGTACTTTTAAGTCAATCAGATGGATGTTATATACATAGATTTATCGAAAGCATTCGACACACTAGATCATAGAATCCTTCTAAAGAAATTATCCTCATTCGGCTTGTCTCAGTCTTTAATCCAAATCTTCTCTTCTTACTTATCAAACAGGTTTCAATATGTCCAGTGTCGTGGTCATAAATCTGATCCGTACAGTCAAAAGTCTGGTGTACCTCAGGGCTCTGTACTGGGGCCACTGCTTTTCAATATATTTATAAACGATATTCAAAGAGTGTTAGACATCGAGTTCCTGCTGTATGCAGATGACATCAAATTATTAAGACAAATAAACAGTATTCAGGATTGTCGAAAATTACAGGAGAATTTGAATCAAACATATCAGTGGTTTATAGATAATAATTTACAAATAAATTTTACTAAGTGTAAGGTCATGACTTATTCACGAAAAAAAAATATTCTAAATTTCGATTATGTGATAAATTTATATAGTATAAACAGACCAGAATTTGTTCAAGACCTAGGTGTCACATTTGACAAACATTTAAATTTCAAGCAACATGTCATCACGGTTACAAATAGAGCTTCTAAAGTATTAGGATTTATTATGAGATCGTCTAAAGAGTTCTCTAAAACCGAGACAAATATATGTTTGTACAAAACACTGGTACGAGCCAAACTTGAATATGCATCGATTGTCTGGAACCCTGCAACAAAAACAAATATAAACACTATAGAGAAAGTTCAAAGACGTTTCTTAAAGGGCCTGGCGTTTCGTTTAGATGGTGTGTACCCACAGCGTGGTTTTCCACAAGAAAGCTTATTGAATAGATTTGAAATAATGTCGCTCGAAACAAGGAGGAAAATAGCTGGAATCTTATTTTTAAATACATTGTTAAATGGTGCTGTCAATGATCCACAACTATTGACACAAATTACATAACTAATTCGATCGAGGAACAAAGACTTATTTTATGTTGAGAAAACAAGAACTTGCTATTTAGAAAATTCTCCAATAAGGTGGATGCAACAGACATACAACACTATCTTAAAAAGCCTACCAGATATTGATATATATTTTGACAAGAAGAGAGCAATTAAAAGTAAATTATTAAAACATTTTAAAACCTAATTAACGCAAAATCTAATGTCTATTCGTAATTTAATTATTTTCATATTTTTGTTCTTTTTTCTTCTCGTAATTTTTCATAAATATATAACAATTATTCTCTGCCTTTCATTCGGACACCCTAATTGGGTTAGCGCCTGTTGGTGTTCGCTTCAATAATAATAATAATAATAATAATAATAATAATCAGATACCCTACGGGCTCGGAAAGTGCAACGAAACCATCAAATTTTAGCTAGAAACTGTATTTTTGTCGATTTTTATTGAATTTGAACTACATTTCAACGTTTTTTGATGGTTCTGAGCCACCAAACACACTTAAAGCATGCAGAATCGACTCAGAATAGGAAAAGGAGACGTTTAGGTCAATTTTATGCATTCTGGCGTTCGTAGATACAAGAAAACTGTTAAAATTCTTCAGAAACGTCACTTTTGAAGTGTTTTCTTGTACTTTTAAGCCAATCAGATACCCTACGGGCTCGGAAAGTGCAACGAAACCATCAAATTTTAGCTAGAAACTGTATTTTTGTCGATTTTTATTGAATTTGAACTATATTTCAACGTTTTTTGATGGTTCTGGGCCACCAAACACACTTAAAGCATGCAGAATCGACTCAGAATAGGAAAAGGAGACGTTTAGGTCAATTTTATGCATTCTGGCGTTCGTAGATACAAGAAAACTGTTAAAATTTTTCAGAAACGTCACTTTTGAAGTGTTTTCTTGTACTTTTAAGCCAATCAGATACCCTACGGGCTCGGAAAGTGCAACGAAACCATCAAATTTTAGCTAGAAACTGTATTTTTGTCGATTTTTATTGAATTTGAACTATATTTCAACGTTTTTTGATGGTTCTGAGCCACCAAACACACTTAAAGCATGCAGAATCGACTCAGAATAGGCTTAAAGCATGCAGAATCGACTCAGAATAGGAAAAGGAGACGTTTAGGTCAATTTTATGCATTCTGGCGTTCGTAGATACAAGAAAACTGTTAAAATTCTTCAGAAACGTCACTTTTGAAGTGTTTTCTTGTACTTTTAAGCCAATCAGATACCCTACGGGCTCGGAAAGTGCAACGAAACCATCAAATTTTAGCTAGAACTGTATTTTGTCGATTTTTATTGAATTTGAACTATAAAGAGATCTTAAAGCATGCAGAATCGACTCAGAATAGGAAAAGGAGACGTTTAGGTCAATTTTATGCATTCTGGCGTTCGTAGATACAAGAAAACTGTTAAAATTCTTCAGAAACGTCACTTTTGAAGTGTTTTCTTGTACTTTTAAGCCAATCAGATACCCTACGGGCTCGGAAAGTGCAACGAAACCATCAAATTTTAGCTAGAAACTGTATTTTTGTCGATTTTTATTGAATTTGAACTATATTTCAACGTTTTTTGATGGTTCTGAGCCACCAAACACACTTAAAGCATGCAGAATCGACTCAGAATAGGAAAAGGAGACGTTTAGGTCAATTTTATGCATTCTGGCGTTCGTAGATACAAGAAAACTGTTAAAATTCTTCAGAAACGTCACTTTTGAAGTGTTTTCTTGTACTTTTAAGCCGATCAGATACCCTACGGGCTCGGAAAGTGCAACGAAACCATCAAATTTTAGCTAGAAACTGTATTTTTGTCGATTTTTATTGAATTTGAACTATATTTCAACGTTTTTTGATGGTTCTGAGCCACCAAACACACTTAAAGCATGCAGAATCGACTCAGAATAGGAAAAGGAGACGTTTAGGTCAATTTTATGCATTCTGGCGTTCGTAGATACAAGAAAACTGTTAAAATTCTTCAGAAACGTCACTTTTGAAGTGTTTTCTTGTACTTTTAAGCCAATCAGATACCCTACGGGCTCGGAAAGTGCAACGAAACCATCAAATTTTAGCTAGAAACTGTATTTTTGTCGATTTTTATTGAATTTGAACTATATTTCAACGTTTTTTGATGGTTCTGAGCCACCAAGCACACTTAAAGCATGCAGAATCGACTCAGAATAGGAAAAGGAGACGTTTAGGTCAATTTTATGCATTCTGGCGTTCGTAGATACAAGAAAACTGTTAAAATTCTTCAGAAACGTCACTTTTGAAGTGTTTTCTTGTACTTTTAAGCCAATCAGATACCCTACGGGCTCGGAAAGTGCAACGAAACCATCAAATTTTAGCTAGAAACTGTATTTTTGTCGATTTTTATTGAATTTGAACTATATTTCAACGATTTTTGATGGTTCTGAGCCACCAAACACACTTAAAGCTTGCAGAATCGACTCAGAATAGGAAAAGGAGACGTTTAGGTCAATTTTATGCATTCTGGCGTTCGTAGATACAAGAAAACTGTTAAAATTCTTCAGAAACGTCACTTTTGAAGTGTTTTCTTGTACTTTTAAGCCAATCAGATACCCTACGGGCTCGGGAAAGTGCAACGAAACCATCAAATTTTAGCTAGAAACTGTATTTTTGTCGATTTTTATTGAATTTGAACTATATTTCAACGATTTTTGATGGTTCTGAGCCACCAAACACACTTAAAGCATGCAGAATCGACTCAGAATAGGAAAAGGAGACGTTTAGGTCAATTTTATGCATTCTGGCGTTCGTAGATACAAGAAAACTGTTAAAATTCTTCAGAAACGTCACTTTTGAAGTGTTTTCTTGTACTTTTAAGCCAATCAGATACCCTACGGGCTCGGAAAGTGCAACGAAACCATCAAATTTTAGCTAGAAACTGTATTTTTGTCGATTTTTATTGAATTTGAACTATATTTCAACGTTTTTTGATGGTTCTGAGCCACCAAACACACTTAAAGCATGCAGAATCGACTCAGAATAGGAAAAGGAGACGTTTAGGTCAATTTTATGCATTCTGGCGTTCGTAGATACAAGAAAACTGTTAAAATTCTTCAGAAACGTCACTTTTGAAGTGTTTTCTTGTACTTTTAAGCCAATCAGATACCCTACGGGCTCGGAAAGTGCAACGAAACCATCAAATTTTAGCTAGAAACTGTATTTTTGTCGATTTTTATTGAATTTGAACTATATTTCAACGTTTTTTGATGGTTCTGAGCAACCAAACACACTTAAAGCATGCAGAATCGACTCAGAATAGGAAAAGGAGACGTTTAGGTCAATTTTATGCATTCTGGCGTTCGTAGATACAAGAAAACTGTTAAAATTCTTCAGAAACGTCACTTTTGAAGTGTTTTCTTGTACTTTTAAGCCAATCAGATACCCGACGGGCTCGGAAAGTGCAACGAAACCATCAAATTTTAGCTAGAAACTGTATTTTTGTCGATTTTTATTGAATTTGAACTATATTTCAACGTTTTTTGATGGTTCTGAGCCACCAAACACACTTAAAGCATGCAGAATCGACTCAGAATAGGAAAAGGAGACGTTGAGGTCAATTTTATGCATTCTGGCGTTCGTAGATACAAGAAAACTGTTAAAATTCTTCAGAAACGTCACTTTTGAAGTGTTTTCTTGTGCTTTTAAGCCAATCAGATACCCTACGGGCTCGGAAAGTGCATCGAAACCATCAAATTTTAGCTAAAACTGTATTTTTGTCGATTTTTATTGAATTTGAACTATATTTCAACGTTTTTTGATGGTTCTGAGCCACCAAACACACTTAAAGCATGCAGAATCGACTCAGAATAGGAAAAGGAGACGTTTAGGTCAATTTTATGCATTCTGGCGTTCGTAGATACAAGAAAACTGTTAAAATTCTTCAGAAACGTCACTTTTGAAGTGTTTTCTTGTACTTTTAAGCCAATCAGACAACCTACGGGCTCGGAAAGTGCAACGAAACCATCAAATTTTAGCTAGAAACTGTATTTTTGTCGATTTTTATTGAATTTGAACTTTATTTCAAGGTTTTTTGATGGTTCTGAGCCACCAAACACACTTAAAGCATGCAGAATCGACTCAGAATAGGAAAAGGAGACGTTTAGGTCAATTTTATGCATTCTGGCGTTCGTAGATACAAGAAAACTGTTAAAGTTCTTCAGAAACGTCACTTTTGAAGTGTTTTCTTGTACTTTTAAGCCAATCAGATACCCTACGGGCTCGGAAAGTGCAACGAAACCATCAAATTTTAGCTAGAAACTGTATTTTTGTCGATTTTTATTGAATTTGAACTATATTTCAACGTTTTTTGATGGTTCTGAGCCACCAAACACACTTAAAGCATGCAGAATCGACTCAGAATAGGAAAAGGAGACGTTTAGGTCAATTTTATGCATTCTGGCGTTCGTAGATACAAGAAAGCTGTTAAAATTCTTCAGAAACGTCACTTTTGAAGTGTTTTCTTGTACTTTTTAAGCCAATCAGATACCCTACGGGCTCGGAAAGTGCAACGAAACCATCAAATTTTAGCTAGAAACTGTATTTTTGTCGATTTTTATTGAATTTGAACTATATTTCAACGTTTTTTGATGGTTCTGAGCCACCAAACACACTTAAAGCATGCAGAATCGACTCAGAATAGGAAAAGGAGACGTTTAGGTCAATTTTATGCATTCTGGCGTTCGTAGATACAAGAAAACTGTTAAAATTCTTCAGAAACGTCACTTTTGAAGTGTTTTCTTGTACTTTTAAGCCAATCAGATACCCTACGGGCTCGGAAAGTGCAACGAAACCATCAAATTTTAGCTAGAAACTGTATTTTTGTCGATTTTTATTGAATTTGAACTATATTTCAACGTTTTTTGATGGTTCTGAGCCACCAAACACACTTAAAGCATGCAGAATCGACTCAGAATAGGAAAAGGAGACGTTTAGGTTAATTTTATGCATTCTGGCGTTCGTAGATACAAGAAAACTGTTAAAATTCTTCAGAAACGTCACTTTTGAAGTGTTTTCTTGTACTTTTAAATCAATCAGATACCCAACGGGCTCGGAAAGTGCAACGAAACCATCAAATTTTAGCTAGAAACTGTATTTTTGTCGATTTTTATTGAATTTGAACTATATTTCAACGTTTTTTGATGGTTCTGAGCCACCAAGCACACTTAAAGCATGCAGAATCGACTCAGAATAGGAAAAGGAGACGTTTAGGTCAATTTTATGCATTCTGGCGTTCGTAGATACAAGAAAACTGTTAAAATTCTTCAGAAGCGTCACTTTTGAAGTGTTTTCTTGTACTTTTAAGCCAATCAGATACCCTACGGGCTCGGAAAGTGCAACGAAACCATCAAATTTTAGCTAGAAACTGTATTTTTGTCGATTTTTATTGAATTTGAACTATATTTCAACGTTTTTTGATGGTTCTGAGCCACCAAACACACTTAAAGCATGCAGAATCGACTCAGAATAGGAAAAGGAGACGTTTAGGTCAATTTTATGAATTCTGGCGTTCGTAGATACAAGAAAACTGTTAAAATTCTTCAGAAACGTCACTTTTGAAGTGTTTTCTTGTACTTTTAAGCCAATCAGATACCCTACGGGCTCGGAAAGTGCAACGAAACCATCAAATTTTAGCTAGAAACTGTATTTTTGTCGATTTTTATTGAATTTGAACTATATTTCAAAGTTTTTTGATGGTTCTGAGCCACCAAACACACTTAAAGCATGCAGAATCGACTCAGAATAGGAAAAGGAGACGTTTAGGTCAATTTTATGCATTCTGGCGTTCGTAGATACAAGAAAACTGTTAAAATTCTTCAGAAACGTCACTTTTGAAGTGTTTTCTTGTACTTTTAAGCCAATCAAATACCCTACGGGCTCGGAAAGTGCAACGAAACCATCAAATTTTAGCTAGAAACTGTATTTTTGTCGATTTTTATTGAATTTGAACTACATTTCAACGTTTTTTGATGGTTCTGAGCCACCAAACACACTTAAAGCATGCAGAATCGACTCAGAATAGGAAAAGGAGACGTTTAGGTCAATTTTATGCATTCTGGCGTTCGTAGATACAAGAAAACTGTTAAAATTCTTCAGAAACGTCACTTTTGAAGTGTTTTCTTGTACTTTTAAGCCAATCAGATACCCTACGGGCTCGGAAAGTGCAACGAAACCATCAAATTTTAGCTAGAAACTGTATTTTTGTCGATTTTTATTGAATTTGAACTATATTTCAACGTTTTTTGATGGTTCTGAGCCACCAAACACACTTAAAGCATGCAGAATCGACTCAGAATAGGAAAAGGAGACGTTTAGGTCAATTTTATGCATTCTGGCGTTCGTAGATACAAGAAAACTGTTAAAATTCTTCAGAAACGTCACTTTTGAAGTGTTTTCTTGTACTTTTAAGCCAATCAGATACCCTACGGGCTCGGAAAGTGCAACGAAACCATCAAATTTTAGGTAGAAACTGTATTTTTGTCGATTTTTATTGAATTTGAACTATATTTCAACGTTTTTTGATGGTTCTGAGCCACCAAACACACTTAAAGCATGCAGAATCGACTCAGAATAGGAAAAGGAGACGTTTAGGTCAATTTTATGCATTCTGGCGTTCGTAGATACAAGAAAACTGTTAAAATTCTTCAGAAACGTCACTTTTGAAGTGTTTTCTTGTACTTTTAAGCCAATCAGATACCCTACCGGCTCGGAAAGTGCAACGAAACCATCAAATTTTAGCTAGAAACTGTATTTTTGTCGATTTTTATTGAATTTGGACTATATTTCAACGTTTTTTGATGGTTCTGAGCCACCAAACACAGTTAAAGCATGCAGAATCGACTCAGAATAGGAAAATGAGACGTTTAGGTCAATTTTATGCATTCTGGCGTTCGTAGATACAAGAAAACTGTTAAAATTCTTCAGAAACGTCACTTTTGAAGTGTTTTCTTGTACTTTTAAGCCAATCAGATACCCTACGGGCTCGGAAAGTGCAACGAAACCATCAAATTTTAGTTAGAAACTGTATTTTTGTCGATTTTTATTGAATTTGAACTATATTTCAACGTTTTTTGATGGTTCTGAGCCACCAAACACACTTAAAGCATGCAGAATCGACTCAGAATAGGAAAAGGAGACGTTTAGGTCAATTTTATGCATTCTGGCGTTCGTAGATACAAGAAAACTGTTAAAATTCTTCAGAAACGTCACTTTTGAAGTGTTTTCTTGTACTTTTAAGCCAATCAGATACCCTACGGGCTCGGAAAGTGCAACGAAACCATCAAATTTTAGCTAGAAACTGTATTTTTGTCGATTTTTATTGAATTTGAACTATATTTCAACGTTTTTTGATGGTTCTGAGCCACCAAACACACTTAAAGCATGCAGAATCGACTCAGAATAGGAAAAGGAGACGTTTAGGTCAATTTTATGCATTCTGGCGTTCGTAGATACAAGAAAACTGTTAAAATTCTTCAGAAACGTCACTTTTGAAGTGTTTTCTTGTACTTTTAAGCCAATCAGATACCCTACGGGCTCGGAAAGTGCAACGAAACCATCAAATTTTAGCTAGAAACTGTATTTTTGTCGATTTTTATTGAATTTGAACTATATTTCAACGTTTTTTGATGGTTCTGAGCCACCAAACACACTTAAAGCATGCAGAATCGACTCAGAATAGGAAAAGGAGACGTTTAGGTCAATTTTATGCATTCTGGCGTTCGTAGGTACAAGAAAACTGTTAAAATTCTTCAGAAACGTCACTTTTGAAGTGTTTTCTTGTACTTTTAAGCCAGTCAGATACCCTACGGGCTCGGAAAGTGCAACGAAACCATCAAATTTTAGCTAGAAACTGTATTTTTGTCGATTTTTATTGAATTTGAACTATATTTCAACGTTTTTTGATGGTTCTGAGCCACCAAACACACTTAAAGCATGCAGAATCGACTCAGAATAGGAAAAGGAGACGTTTAGGTCAATTTTATGCATTCTGGCGTTCGTAGATACAAGAAAACTGTTAAAATTCTTCAGAAACGTCACTTTTGAAGTGTTTTCTTGTACTTTTAAGCCAATCAGATAACCTACGGGCTCGGAAAGTGCAACGAAACCATCAAATTTTAGCTAGAAACTGTATTTTTGTCGATTTTTATTGAATTTGAACTATATTTCAACGTTTTTTGATGGTTCTGAGCCACCAAACACACTTAAAGCATGCAGAATCGACTCAGAATAGGAAAAGGAGACGTTTAGGTCAATTTTATGCATTCTGGCGTTCGTAGATACAAGAAAACTGTTAAAATTCTTCAGAAACGTCACTTTTGAAGTGTTTTCTTGTACTTTTAAGCCAATTAGATAACCTACGGGCTCGGAAAGTGCAACGAAACCATCAAATTTTAGCTAGAAACTGTATTTTTGTCGATTTTTATTGAATTTGAACTATATTTCAACGTTTTTTGATGGTTCTGAGCCACCAAACACACTTAAAGCATGCAGAATCGACTCAGAATAGGAAAAGGAGACGTTTAGGTCAATTTTATGCATTCTGGCGTTCGTAGATACAAGAAAACTGTTAAAATTCTTCAGAAACGTCACTTTTGAAGTGTTTTCTTGTACTTTTAAGCCAATCAGATACCCTACGGGCTCGGAAAGTGCAACGAAACCATCAAATTTTAGCTAGAAACTGTATTTTTGTCGATTTTTATTGAATTTGAACTATATTTCAACGTTTTTTGATGGTTCTGAGCCACCAAACACACTTAAAGCATGCAGAATCGACTCAGAATAGGAAAAGTAGACGTTTAGGTCAATTTTATGCATTCTGGCGTTCGTAGATACAAGAAAACTGTTAAAATTCTTCAGAAACGTCACTTTTGAAGTGTTTTCTTGTACTTTTAAGCCAATCAGATACCCTACGGGCTCGGAAAGTGCAACGAAACCATCAAATTTTAGCTAGAAACTGTATTTTTGTCGATTTTTATTGAATTTGAACTATATTTCAACGTTTTTTGATGGTTCTGAGCCACCAAACACACTTAAAGCATGCAGAATCGACTCAGAATAGGAAAAGGAGACGTTTAGGTCAATTTTATGCATTCTGGCGTTCGTAGATACAAGAAAACTGTTAAAATTCTTCAGAAACGTCACTTTTGAAGTGTTTTCTTGTACTTTTAAGCCAATCAGATACCCAACGGGCTCGGAAAGTGCAACGAAAGCATCAAATTTTAGCTAGAAACTGAATTTTTGTCGATTTTTATTGAATTTGGACTATATTTCAACGTTTTTTGATGGTTCTGAGCCACCAAACACACTTAAAGCATGCAGAATCGACTCAGAATAGGAAAAGGAGACGTTTAGGTCAATTTTATGCATTCTGGCGTTCGTAGATACAAGAAAACTGTTAAAATGCTTCAGAAACGTCACTTTTGAAGTGTTTTCTTGTACTTTTAAGCCAATCAGATACCCCACGGGCTCGGAAAGTGCAACGAAACCATCAAATTTTAGCTAGAAACTGTATTTTTGTCGATTTTTATTGAATTTGAACTATATTTCAACGTTTTTTGATGGTTCTGAGCCACCAAACACACTTAAAGCATGCAGAATCGACTCAGAATAGGAAAAGGAGACGTTTAGGTCAATTTTATGCATTCTGGCGTTCGTAGATACAAGAAAACTGTTAAAATTCTTCAGAAACGTCACTTTTGAAGTGTTTTCTTGTACTTTTAAGCCAATCAGATACCCAACGGGCTCGGAAAGTGCAACGAAACCATCAAATTTTAGCTAGAAACTGTATTTTTGTCGATTTTTATTGAATTTGAACTATATTTCAACGTTTTTTGATGGTTCTGAGCCACCAAACACACTTAAAGCATGCAGAATCGACTCAGAATAGGAAAAGGAGACGTTTAGGTCAATTTTATGCATTCTGGCGTTCGTAGATACAAGAAAACTGTTAAAATTCTTCAGAAACGTCACTTTTGAAGTGTTTTCTTGTACTTTTAAGCCAATCAGATACCCTACGGGCTCGGAAAGTGCAACGAAACCATCAAATTTTAGCTAGAAACTGTATTTTTGTCGATTTTTATTGAATTTTAACTATATTTCAACGTTTTTTAATGGTTCTGAGCCACCAAACACACTTAAAGCATGCAGAATCGACTCAGAATAGGAAAAGGAGACGTTTAGGTCAATTTTATGCATTCTGGCGTTCGTAGATACAAGAAAACTGTTAAAATTCTTCAGAAACGTCACTTTTGAAGTGTTTTCTTGTACTTTTAAGCCAATCAGATACCCTACGGGCTCGGAAAGTGCAACGAAACCATCAAATTTTAGCTAGAAACTGTATTTTTGTCGATTTTTATTGAATTTGAACTATATTTCAACGTTTTTTGATATTTCTGAGCCACCAAACACACTTAAAGCATGCAGAATCGACTCAGAATAGGAAAAGGAGACGTTTAGGTCAATTTTATGCATTCTGGCGTTCGTAGATACAAGAAAACTGTTAAAATTCTTCAGAAACGTCACTTTTGAAGTGTTTTCTTGTACTTTTAAGCCAATCAGATACCCTACGGGCTCGGAAAGTGCAACGAAACCATCAAATTTTAGCTAGAAACTGTATTTTTGTCGATTTTTATTGAATTTGAACTATATTTCAACGTTTTTTGATGGTTCTGAGCCACTAAACACACTTAAAGCATGCAGAATCGACTCAGAATAGGAAAAGGAGACGTTTAGGTCAATTTTGTGCATTCTGGCGTTCGTAGATACAAGAACACTGTTAAAATTCTTCAGAAACGTCACTTTTGAAGTGTTTTCTTGTACTTTTAAGCCAATCAGATACCCTACGGGCTCGGAAAGTGCAACGAAACCATCAAATTTTAGCTAGAAACTGTATTTTTGTCGATTTTTATTGAATTTGAACTATATTTCAACGTTTTTGATGGTTCTGAGCCACCAAACACACTTAAAGCATGCAGAATCGACTCAGAATAGGAAAAGGAGACGTTTAGGTCAATTTTATGCATTCTGGCGTTCGTAGATACAAGAAAACTGTTAAAATTCTTCAGAAACGTCACTTTTGAAGTGTTTTCTTGTACTTTTAAGCCAATCAGATACCCGACGGGCTCGGAAAGTGCAACGAAACCATCAAATTTTAGCTAGAAACTGTATTTTTGTCGATTTTTATTGAATTTGAACTATATTTCAACGTTTTTTGATGGTTCTGAGCCACCAAACACACTTAAAGCATGCAGAATCGACTCAGAATAGGAAAAGGAGACGTTTAGGTCAATTTTATGCATTCTGGCGTTCGTAGATACAAGAAAACTGTTGAAATTCTTCAGAAACGTCACTTTTGAAGTGTTTTCTTGTACTTTTAAGCCAATCAGATACCCTACGGGCTCGGAAAGTGCAACGAAACCATCAAATTTTAGCTAGAAACTGTATTTTTGTCGATTTTTATTGAATTTGAACTATATTTCAACGTTTTTTGATGGTTCTGAGCCACCAAACACACTTAAAGCATGCAGAATCGACTCAGAATAGGAAAAGGAGACGTTTAGGTCAATTTTATGCATTCTGGCGTTCGTAGATACAAGAAAACTGTTAAAATTCTTCAGAAACGTCACTTTTGAAGTGTTTTCTTGTACTTTTAAGCCAATCAGATACCCTACGGGCTCGGAAAGTGCAACGAAACCATCAAATTTTATTATTATTATTATTATTATTATTATTATTATTGAAACGAACACCAACAGGCGCTAACCCAATTAGGGTGTCCGAATGAAAGGCAGAGAATAATTGTTATATATTTATGAAACATTACGAGAAGAAAAAAGAACAAAAATATGAAAATAATTAAATTACGAATAGACATTAGATTTTGCGTTAATTAGGTTTTAAAATGTTTTAATAATTTACTTTTAATTGCTCTCTTCTTGTCAAAATATATATCAATATCTGGTAGGCTTTTTAAGATAGTGTTGTATGTCTGTTGTATCCACCTTATTGGAGAATTTTCTAAAGAGCAAGTTCTTGTTTTCTCAACATAAAATAAGTCTTTGTTCCTCGATCGAATTAGTTGTGCTCTATATGTAATTTGTGTCAATAGTTGTGGATCATTGACAGCACCATTTAACAATGTATTTAAAAATAAGATTCCAGCTATTTTCCTCCTTGTTTCGAGCGACATTATTTCGAATCTATTCAATAAGCTTTCTTGTGGAAAACCACCAAATTTTAGCTAGAAACTGTATTTTTGTCGATTTTTATTGAATTTGAACTATATTTCAACGTTTTTTGATGGTTCTGAGCCACCAAACACACTTAAAGCATGCAGAATCGACTCAGAATAGGAAAAGGAGACGTTTAGGTCAATTTTATGCATTCTGGCGTTCGTAGATACAAGAAAACTGTTAAAATTCTTCAGAAACGTCACTTTTGAAGTGTTTTCTTGTACTTTTAAGCCAATCAGATACCCTACGGGCTCGGAAAGTGCAACGAAACCATCAAATTTTAGCTAGAAACTGTATTTTTGTCGATTTTTATTGAATTTGAACTATATTTCAACGTTTTTTGATGGTTCTGAGCCACCAAACACACTTAAAGCATGCAGAATCGACTCAGAATAGGAAAAGGAGACGTTTAGGTCAATTTTATGCATTCTGGCGTTCGTAGATACAAGAAAACTGTTAAAATTCTTCAGAAACGTCACTTTTGAAGTGTTTTCTTGTACTTTTAAGCCAATCAGATACCCTACGGGCTCGGAAAGTGCAACGAAACCATCAAATTTTAGCTAGAAACTGTATTTTTGTCGATTTTTATTGAATTTGAACTATATTTCAACGTTTTTTGATGGTTCTGAGCCACCAAACACACTTAAAGCATGCAGAATCGACTCAGAATAGGAAAAGGAGACGTTTAGGTCAATTTTATGCATTCTGGCGTTCGTAGATACAAGAAAACTGTTAAAATTCTTCAGAAACGTCACTTTTGAAGTGTTTTCTTGTACTTTTAAGCCAATCAGATACCCTACGGGCTCGGAAAGTGCAACGAAACCATCAAATTTTAGCTAGAAACTGTATTTTTGTCGATTTTTATTGAATTTGAACTATATTTCAACGTTTTTTGATGGTTCTGAGCCACCAAACACACTTAAAGCATGCAGAATCGACTCAGAATAGGAAAAGGAGACGTTTAGGTCAATTTTATGCATTCTGGCGTTCGTAGATATAAGAAAACTGTTAAAATTCTTCAGAAACGTCACTTTTGAAGTGTTTTCTTGTACTTTTAAGCCAATCAGATACCCTACGGGCTCGGAAAGTGCAACGAAACCATCAAATTTTAGCTAGAAACTGTATTTTTGTCGATTTTTATTGAATTTGAACTATATTTCAACGTTTTTTGATGGTTCTGAGCCACCAAACACACTTAAAGCATGCAGAATCGACTCAGAATAGGAAAAGGAGACGTTTAGGTCAATTTTATGCATTCTGGCGTTCGTAGATACAAGAAAACTGTTAAAATTCTTCAGAAACGTCACTTTTGAAGTGTTTTCTTGCACTTTTAAGCCAATCAGATACCCTACGGGCTCGGAAAGTGCAACGAAACCATCAAATTTTAGCTAGAAACTGTATTTTTGTCGATTTTTATTGAATTTGAACTATATTTCAACGTTTTTTGATGGTTCTGAGCCACCAAACACACTTAAAGCATGCAGAATCGACTCAGAATAGGAAAAGGAGACGTTTAGGTCAATTTTATGCATTCTGGCGTTCGTAGATACAAGAAAACTGTTAAAATTCTTCAGAAACGTCACTTTTGAAGTGTTTTCTTGTACTTTTAAGCCAATCAGATACCCTACCGGCTCGGAAAGTGCAACGAAACCATCAAATTTTAGCTAGAAACTGTATTTTTGTCGATTTTTATTGAATTTGAACTATATTTCAACGTTTTTTGATGGTTCTGAGCCACCAAACACACTTAAAGCATGCAGCATCGACTCAGAATAGGAAAAGGAGACGTTTAGGTCAATTTTATGCATTCTGGCGTTCGTAGAAACAAGAAAACTGTTAAAATTCTTCAGAAACGTCACTTTTGAAGTGTTTTCTTGTACTTTTAAGCCAATCAGATACCCTACGGGCTCGGAAAGTGCAACGAAACCATCAAATTTTAGCTAGAAACTGTATTTTTGTCGATTTTTATTGAATTTGAACTATATTTCAACGTTTTTTGATGGTTCTGAGCCACCAAACACACTTAAAGCATGCAGAATCGACTCAGAATAGGAAAAGGAGACGTTTAGGTCAATTTTATGCATTCTGGCGTTCGTAGATACAAGAAAACTGTTAAAATTCTTCAGAAACGTCACTTTTGAAGTGTTTTCTTGTACTTTTAAGCCAATCAGATACCCTATGGGCTCGGAAAGTGCAACGAAACCATCAAATTTTAGCTAGAAACTGTATTTTTGTCGATTTTTATTGAATTTGAACTATATTTCAACGTTTTTTGATGGTTCTGAGCCACCAAACACACTTAAAGCATGCAGAATCGACTCAGAATAGGAAAAGGAGACGTTTAGGTCAATTTTATGCATTCTGGCGTTCGTAGATACAAGAAAACTGTTAAAATTCTTCAGAAACGTCACTTTTGAAGTGTTTTCTTGCACTTTTAAGCCAATCAGATACCCTACGGGCTCGGAAAGTGCAACGAAACCATCAAATTTTAGCTAGAAACTGTATTTTTGTCG
The DNA here is from genome assembly GCF_036711695.1 of Zophobas morio. Classification (NCBI taxonomy): domain Eukaryota; kingdom Metazoa; phylum Arthropoda; class Insecta; order Coleoptera; family Tenebrionidae; genus Zophobas; species Zophobas morio. Next base: position 93,812 of record NW_026972366.1, read on the forward strand.
ATTTTTATTGAATTTGAACTATATTTCAACGTTTTTTGATGGTTCTGAGCCACCAAACACACTTAAAGCATGCAGAATCGACTCAGAATAGGAAAAGGAGACGTTTAGGTCAATTTTATGCATTCTGGCGTTCGTAGATACAAGAAAACTGTTAAAATTCTTCAGAAACGTCACTTTTGAAGTGTTTTCTTGTACTTTTAAGCCAATCAGATACCCTACCGGCTCGGAAAGTGCAACGAAACCATCAAATTTTAGCTAGAAACTGTATTTTTGTCGATTTTTATTGAATTTGAACTATATTTCAACGTTTTTTGATGGTTCTGAGCCACCAAACACACTTAAAGCATGCAGCATCGACTCAGAATAGGAAAAGGAGACGTTTAGGTCAATTTTATGCATTCTGGCGTTCGTAGATACAAGAAAACTGTTAAAATTCTTCAGAAACGTCACTTTTGAAGTGTTTTCTTGTACTTTTAAGCCAATCAGATACCCTACGGGCTCGGAAAGTGCAACGAAACCATCAAATTTTAGCTAGAAACTGTATTTTTGTCGATTTTTATTGAATTTGAACTATATTTCAACGTTTTTTGATGGTTCTGAGCCACCAAACACACTTAAAGCATGCAGAATCGACTCAGAATAGGAAAAGGAGACGTTTAGGTCAATTTTATGCATTCTGGCGTTCGTAGATACAAGAAAACTGTTAAAATTCTTCAGAAACGTCACTTTTGAAGTGTTTTCTTGTACTTTTAAGCCAATCAGATACCCTACGGGCTCGGAAAGTGCAACGAAACCATCAAATTTTAGCTAGAAACTGTATTTTTGTCGATTTTTATTGAATTTGAACTATATTTCAACGTTTTTTGATGGTTCTGAGCCACCAAACACACTTAAAGCATGCAGAATCGACTCAGAATAGGAAAAGGAGACGTTTAGGTCAATTTTATGCATTCTGGCGTTCGTAGATACAAGAAAACTGTTAAAATTCTTCAGAAACGTCACTTTTGAAGTGTTTTCTTGTACTTTTAAGCCAATCAGATACCCTACGGGCTCGGAAAGTGCAACGAAACCATCAAATTTTAGCTAGAAACTGTATTTTTGTCGATTTTTATTGAATTTGAACTATATTTCAACGTTTTTTGATGGTTCTGAGCCACCAAACACACTTAAAGCATGCAGAATCGACTCAGAATAGGAAAAGGAGACGTTTAGGTCAATTTTATGCATTCTGGCGTTCGTAGATACAAGAAAACTGTTAAAATTCTTCAGAAACGTCACTTTTGAAGTGTTTTCTTGTACTTTTAAGCCAATCAGATACCCTACGGGCTCGGAAAGTGCAACGAAACCATCAAATTTTAGCTAGAAACTGTATTTTTGTCGATTTTTATTGAATTTGAACTAAATTTCAACGTTTTTTGATGGTTCTGAGCCACCAAACACACTTAAAGCATGCAGAATCGACTCAGAATAGGAAAAGGAGACGTTTAGGTCAATTTTATGCATTCTGGCGTTCGTAGATACAAGAAAACTATTAAAATTCTTCAGAAACGTCACTTTTGAAGTGTTTTCTTGTACTTTTAAGCCAATCAGATACCCTACGGGCTCGGAAAGTGCAACGAAACCATCAAATTTGAGCTAGAAACTGTATTTTTGTCGATTTTTATTGAATTTGAACTATATTTCAACGTTTTTTGATGGTTCTGAGCCACCAAACACACTTAAAGCATGCAGAATCGACTCAGAATAGGAAAAGGAGACGTTTAGGTCAATTTTATGCATTCTGGCGTTCGTAGATACAAGAAAACTGTTAAAATTCTTCAGAAACGTCACTTTTGAAGTGTTTTCTTGTACTTTTAAGCCAATCAGATACCCTACGGGCTCGGAAAGTGCAACGAAACCATCAAATTTTAGCTAGAAACTGTATTTTTGTCGATTTTTATTGAATTTGAACTATATTTCAACGTTTTTTGATGGTTCTGAGCCACCAAACACACTTAAAGCATGCAGAATCGACTCAGAATAGGAAAAGGAGACGTTTAGGTCAATTTTATGCATTCTGGCGTTCGTAGATACAAGAAAACTGTTAAAATTCTTCAGAAACGTCACTTTTGAAGTGTTTTCTTGTACTTTTAAGCCAATCAGATACCCAACGGGCTCGGAAAGTGCAACGAAACCATCAAATTTTAGCTAGAAACTGTATTTTTGTCGATTTTTATTGAATTTGAACTATATTTCAACGTTTTTTGATGGTTCTGAGCCACCAAACACACTTAAAGCATGCAGAATCGACTCAGAATAGGAAAAGGAGACGTTTAGGTCAATTTTATGCATTCTGGCGTTCGTAGATACAAGAAAACTGTTAAAATTCTTCAGAAACGTCACTTTTGAAGTGTTTTCTTGTACTTTTAAGCCAATCAGATACCCTGCGGGCTCGGAAAGTGCAACGAAACCATCAAATTTTAGCTAGAAACTGTATTTTTGTCGATTTTTATTGAATTTGAACTATATTTCAACGTTTTTTGATGGTTCTGAGCCACCAAACACACTTAAAGCATGCAGAATCGACTCAGAATAGGAAAAGGAGACGTTTAGGTCAATTTTATGCATTCTGGCGTTCGTAGATACAAGAAAACTGTTAAAATTCTTCAGAAACGTCACTTTTGAAGCGTTTTCTTGTACTTTTAAGCCAATCAGATACCCTACGGGCTCGGAAAGTGCAACGAAACCATCAAATTTTAGCTAGAAACTGTATTTTTGTCGATTTTTATTGAATTTGAACTATATTTCAACGTTTTTTGGTGGTTCTGAGCCACCAAACACGCTTAAAGCATGCAGAATCGACTCAGAATAGGAAAAGGAGACGTTTAGGTCAATTTTATGCATTCTGGCGTTCGTAGATACAAGAAAACTGTTAAAATTCTTCAGAAACGTCACTTTTGAAGTGTTTTCTTGTACTTTTAAGCCAATCAGATACCCTACGGGCTCGGAAAGTGCAACGAAACCATCAAATTTTAGCTAGAAACTGTATTTTTGTCGATTTTTATTGAATTTGAACTATATTTCTACGTTTTTTGATGGTTCTGACCCACCAAACACACTTTAAGCATGCAGAATCGACTCAGAATGGGAAAAGGAGACGTTTAGGTCAATTTTATGCATTCTGGCGTTCGTAGATACAAGAAAACTGTTAAAATTCTTCAGAAACGTCACTTTTGAAGTGTTTTCTTGTACTTTTAAGCCAGTCAGATACCCTACGGGCTCGGAAAGTGCAACGAAACCATCAAATTTTAGCTAGAAACTGTATTTTTGTCGATTTTTATTGAATTTGAACTATATTTCAACGTTTTTTGATGGTTCTGAGCCACCAAACACACTTAAAGCATGCAGAATCGACTCAGAATAGGAAAAGGAGACGTTTATGTCGATTTTATGCATTCTGGCGTTCGTAGATACAAGAAAACTGTTAAAATTCTTCAGAAACGTCACTTTTGAAGTGTTTTCTTGTAATTTTAAGCCAATCAGATACCCTACGGGCTCGGAAAGTGCAACGAAACCATCAAATTTTAGCTAGAAACTGTATTTTTGTCGATTTTTATTGAATTTGAACTATATTTCTACGTTTTTTGATGGTTCTGAGCCACCAAACACACTTAAAGCATGCAGAATCGACTCAGAATAGGAAAAGGAGACGTTTAGGTCAATTTTATGCATTCTGGCGTTCGTAGATACAAGAAAACTGTTAAAATTCTTCAGAAACGTCACTTTTGAAGTGTTTTCTTGTACTTTTAAGCCAATCAGATACCCGACGGGCTCGGAAAGTGCAACGAAACCATCAAATTTTAGCTAGAAACTGTATTTTTGTCGATTTTTATTGATTTTGAACTATATTTCAACGTTTTTTGATGGTTCTGAGCCACCAAACACACTTAAAGCATGCAGAATCGACTCAGAATAGGAAAAGGAGACGTTTAGGTCAATTTTATGCATTCTGGCGTTCGTAGATACAAGAAAACTGTTAAAATTCTTCAGAAACGTCACTTTTGAAGTGTTTTCTTGTACTTTTAAGCCAATCAGATACCCTACGGGCTCGGAAAGTGCAACGAAACCATCAAATTTTAGCTAGAAACTGTATTTTTGTCGATTTTTATTGAATTTGAACTATATTTCAACGTTTTTTGATGGTTCTGAGCCACCAAACACACTTAAAGCATGCAGAATCGACTCAGAATAGGAAAAGGAGACGTTTAGGTCAATTTTATGCATTCTGGCGTTCGTAGATACAAGAAAACCGTTAAAATTCTTCAGAAACGTCACTTTTGAAGTGTTTTCTTGTACTTTTAAGCCAATCAGATACCCTACGGGCTCGGAAAGTGCAACGAAACCATCAAATTTTAGCTAGAAACTGTATTTTTGTCGATTTTTATTGAACTTGAACTATATTTCAACGTTTTTTGATGGTTCTGAGCCACCAAACACACTTAAAGCATGCAGAATCGACTCAGAATAGGAAAAGGAGACGTTTAGGTCAATTTTATGCATTCTGGCGTTCGTAGATACAAGAAAACTGTTAAAATTCTTCAGAAACGTCACTTTTGAAGTGTTTTCTTGTACTTTTAAGCCAATCAGATACCCTACGGGCTCGGAAAGTGCAACGAAACCATCAAATTTTAGCTAGAAACTGTATTTTTATCGATTTTTATTGAATTTGAAATATATTTCAACGTTTTTTGATGGTTCTGAGCCACCAAACACACTTAAAGCATGCAGAATCGACTCAGAATAGGAAAAGGAGACGTTTAGGTCAATTTTATGCATTCTGGCGTTCGTAGATACAAGAAAACTGTTAAAATTCTTCAGAAACGTCACTTTTGAAGTGTTTTCTTGTACTTTTAAGCCAATCAGATACCCTACGGGCTCGGAAAGTGCAACGAAACCATCAAATTTTAGCTAGAAACTGTATTTTTGTCGATTTTTATTGAATTTGAACTATATTTCAACGTTTTTTGATGGTTCTGAGCCACCAAACACACTTAAAGCATGCAGAATCGACTCAGAATAGGAAAAGGAGACGTTTAGGTCAATTTTATGCATTCTGGCGTTCGTAGATACAAGAAAACTGTTAAAATTCTTCAGAAACGTCACTTTTGAAGTGTTTTCTTGTACTTTTAAGCCAATCAGATACCCTACGGGCTCGGAAAGTGCAACGAAACCATCAAATTTTAGCTAGAAACTGTATTTTTGTCGATTTTTATTGAATTTGAACTATATTTCAACGTTTTTTTGATGGTTCTGAGCCACCAAACACACCTAAAGCATGCAGAATCGACTCAGAATAGGAAAAGGAGACGTTTAGGTCAATTTTATGCATTCTGGCGTTCGTAGATACAAGAAAACCGTTAAAATTCTTCAGAAACGTCACTTTTGAAGTGTTTTCTTGTACTTTTAAGCCAATCAGATACCCTACGGGCTCGGAAAGTGCAACGAAACCATCAAATTTTAGCTAGAAACTGTATTTTTGTCGATTTTTATTGAATTTGAACTATATTTCAACGTTTTTTGATGGTTCTGAGCCACCAAACACACTTAAAGCATGCAGAATCGACTCAGAATAGGAAAAGGAGACGTTTAGGTCAATTTTATGCATTCTGGCGTTCGTAGATACAAGAAAACTGTTAAAATTCTTCAGAAACGTCACTTTTGAAGTGTTTTCTTGTACTTTTAAGCCAATCAGATACCCTACGGGCTCGGAAAGTGCAACGAAACCATCAAATTTTAGCTAGAAACTGTATTTTTATCGATTTTTATTGAATTTGAAATATATTTCAACGTTTTTTGATGGTTCTGAGCCACCAAACACACTTAAAGCATGCAGAATCGACTCAGAATAGGAAAAGGAGACGTTTAGGTCAATTTTATGCATTCTGGCGTTCGTAGATACAAGAAAACTGTTAAAATTCTTCAGAAACGTCACTTTTGAAGTGTTTTCTTGTACTTTTAAGCCAATCAGATACCCAACGGGCTCGGAAAGTGCAACGAAACCATCAAATTTTAGCTAGAAACTGTATTTTTGTCGATTTTTATTGAATTTGAACTATATTTCAACGTTTTTTGATGGTTCTGAGCCACCAAACACACTTAAAGCATGCAGAATCGACTCAGAATAGGAAAAGGAGACGTTTAGGTCAATTTTATGCATTCTGGCGTTCGTAGATACAAGAAAACTGTTAAAATTCTTCAGAAACGTCACTTTTGAAGTGTTTTCTTGCACTTTTAAGCCAATCAGATACCCTACGGCTCGGGAAAGTGCAACGAAACCATCAAATTTTAGCTAGAAACTGTATTTTTGTCGATTTTTATTGAATTTGAACTATTTTTCAACGATTTTTGATGGTTCTGAGCCACCAAACACACTTAAAGCATGCAGAATCGACTCAGAATAGGAAAAGGAGACGTTTAGGTCAATTTTATGCATTCTGGCGTTCGTAGATACAAGAAAACTGTTAAAATTCTTCAGAAACGTCACTTTTGAAGTGTTTTCTTGTACTTTTAAGCCAATCAGATACCCTACCGGCTCGGAAAGTGCAACGAAACCATCAAATTTTAGCTAGAAACTGTATTTTTGTCGATTTTTATTGAATTTGAACTATATTTCAACGTTTTTTGATGGTTCTGAGCCACCAAACACACTTAAAGCATGCAGCATCGACTCAGAATAGGAAAAGGAGACGTTTAGGTCAATTTTATGCATTCTGGCGTTCGTAGATACAAGAAAACTGTTAAAATTCTTCAGAAACGTCACTTTTGAAGTGTTTTCTTGTACTTTTAAGCCAATCAGATACCCTACGGGCTCGGAAAGTGCAACGAAACCATCAAATTTTAGCTAGAAACTGTATTTTTGTCGATTTTTATTGAATTTGAACTATATTTCAACGTTTTTTGATGGTTCTGAGCAGAGCTGTTCAAAGTACTCAAAAAAAGTACTTGAAGTACCAAGTACAAAGTACTACTTGAAATAGTGTTCAAGTAAAGTACCAAGTACTTACTTTTAGCAAGAGTATTTCAAGTATCAAGTACTTTTCAGATGTACTTGAAGTACAAGCCAAGTACATTACTTCAAGTACTTACGAGTACTTGAAGTACTGGAGGCATACTTCAAGTACTTACAAATACTTGAAGTACTGAAAATGCTTCAAGTACTTTCTAATTATTATTTGAAATACTGTAGAATTAGATAACTTTTCCTGTTTTTTTAAAAAAGCTTAATATATTTTAGAACTGAATTTTTTAATACTCAGAATTTAAGTATACAATAATACATATTTCGCCACATAAAAAATTGCATAAGCATCAATTTAAATGCAGAATGGTAGCTCACTTATTAATAATACTATGTTATTTATAAACAATATTCTTTTGAAATTCTTTTACATCTTTCTGTTGACACAATGCCTTAGACAAAATTAACGTCTATTTCTAATTCAAAATTTAAAATAAAATACATGACGGCGTTGTCTATGTATGCTTACTATTAATTTATAACAAAAACATCGGCGCTGTATGGTATTTTCCAGGCTTCTGTTGCCTTTTTTTAATATTTTGAATTTTGGTTCACCACCAAAACGTTCTGATTTTTTAATAAAGTTGTGTTAAAAATATATGAATTTTATGAACCGGTTCCGTGTTTAAGTTTGTGGGTAATTTACAGCACCCTTAATCATTACTCATTGTGAAAGTGCACAGGGCCGGATTTGTGAAACTGAAATTTTTCAGAAAAAAATTTTAAGAGCAGTGCGATACATATACATGCTCGTGACATAAAAATGTTTAAGTCACTATGTTGCATTTTCAAAAAAAACGTACGAATTTTTTAAATAAAAAATAAAATGCCTAAAACGAGAGTCCATTTTCAGCGAAAACTGTAATTCTTGAAAAATATCAAGGTGATCAAAGTAATTAGTCGTTTTTTACTTTTGCGGTTACCAAAAATGCTGAGAATTTTCTTGGAATGAATGCCCCATATTCCTGAATATATCTGTCTACCACTTACGTATTTACTATTCTAAAAATTATTAAATTAACCTAAATACTACAGTGACTAAATAGTAAACACTAATCACTACAATGTTTGTCTAACTAAGTATGTAACTTTACACTGAAAAATCACAAATAATGGGTTCGTAATGCTGTTCCGTCCATTTATACAAAATTTTGTTCCTCTAATGCCACAATACTTTCAGAATTTTCCTTTACATTTTCGATTGGCTTATTTTTAATTTTTACCTGAAACCCAAAGAAGATGACATTAGTAACTGATAACTACAATGACCTCACGGAATGCCTAACAACGGCTTTTGCGAAAATTCAGGTAAATATGTACTAAATTTATTATTGTTAAAATATTTCGTAGGGGTGTATTTATCTAGGCAATTATACTAACTAATCGCGAATTTCATTAATGTATATATTTTTTTATAATGTGAATACAGAATATGTATTTTGTTCCATTTCCGGAAGCGGCCACTGACCCTTTTGGGTCTCTTTACCTGATATTGTAAATACAAATGTAAATTCAGTACTTCTGTAACCGTCCTGTATTTAAACATCGAAACCGAACGCTGTCTATTATTTCGCACACAACAAAACAAAGGTCCTTCGAGCAATATCAAAGTACAATTCGGTACTCATCAAAACCATACAATCATGGTCGTATCAACTGGATTACAAAAAACATTGGTACTACGAGTCGAGTTGCATAAAATATATTTCATTTTGAACAATACTGGGTTTATGTAATAAGCGATGCAATGTAATACGTAAAGTTGTTGTACGGTAATAAATAAAATCCGCACAGGAAAGATAAATGACACTAATTAGTGTGACTTTTAAAATCATTGTTTTTCTGCATTACGTCTTTTTAAATTGTTGGTGTTCAAATAATACATACAATTTAACAGATTACTTGAAACTGTAATGTGAGAAAATATAAGTTGTAATAACAAACTAAGTTTATATGGCTGAACCATGTATAAACAAAAAAAGAGAATTTGGTAAAAAACGAGTGTCTAACATGATAAAGAAAATTAAACTGCAAAATATTTAACATAAAATTGTGTTTAAATTCTACGAGGAAGAGGCGAATATGAAAGTCTGTACCTGCCATCAGCTATTGCTATTGTAATAAAAGGGATAATCCCCTGCCGAGTTCTTGGCCCTGACCAGGCTTCTTACTGACAAATACACGGCGGTGTTAAGAAACTAATGAAAGAATAAATATCTTTTTGAACGAGTACTGAATCATTTCTCAAATATTTTCAAATCCGACCTTGCACTTTAGCAGGTACGTCAACAAACCCGATTCCCTTTGGGGTACCGGGAAGGTACTGAAAAACTACCCGCAAAGTTAAGTTCCAGACCAAAATACAAAAAAGACAAAATTCATATATTCACAACTTTACATCGCTGAAAAGTTTACACAGATCTCCGACCCTTCTGCTGTCGTCATCCACTCTCAAATGACATATTTATGACATCAATTTTCTTACCTACCTATCTATCGCCATTATGCAAGTACCTATGAAATGTACGTCATATTGTGGATAAGATATCCACAATCACAGATCAAAATATAACCTCACAGGAAACAAACACGATTTTACTATAAAAATACATCTAATCAAATAATTGAATTAATAACTTCAAGTATTTAACAGACCCTATTTTGAGATGTGAAAACTTCGTAAAATAGAGACTAAAGTATTTGAAATTTCTACTTTCATACTTCAAGTAATTCAAGAGTATTTAAAATACTGAGTGAAGTACTTGGAGTAAAGTACTTGGCAAAATCAAGTACTAAACTCAAGTACATTTTAGAAATATTCCAAGTACCAAGTACCAAGTACCTAAATATAAAAGTATTTCAAGTAAAGTACTTGAAGTACTTAAAGTACTTGAAGTATTACTTCAAGTACTTTTACTTGAAGTACTGAACAGCTCTGGTTCTGAGCCACCAAACACACTTAAAGCATGCAGAATCGACTCAGAATAGGAAAAGGAGACGTTTAGGTCAATTTTATGCATTCTGGCGTTCGTAGATACAAGAAAACTGTTAAAATTCTTCAGAAACGTCACTTTTGAAGTGTTTTCTTGTACTTTTAAGCCAATCAGATACCCTACGGGCTCGGAAAGTGCAACGAAACCATCAAATTTTAGCTAGAAACTGTATTTTTATCGATTTTTATTGAATTTGAAATATATTTCAACGTTTTTTGATGGTTCTGAGCCACCAAACACACTTAAAGCATGCAGAATCGACTCAGAATAGGAAAAGGAGACGTTTAGGTCAATTTTATGCATTCTGGCGTTCGTAGATACAAGAAAACTGTTAAAATTCTTCAGAAACGTCACTTTTGAAGTGTTTTCTTGTACTTTTAAGCCAATCAGATACCCTACGGGCTCGGAAAGTGCAACGAAACCATCAAATTTTAGCTAGAAACTGTATTTTTGTCGATTTTTATTGAATTTGAACTATATTTCAACGTTTTTTGATGGTTCTGAGCCACCAAACACACTTAAAGCATGCAGAATCGACTCAGAATAGGAAAAGGAGACGTTTAGGTCAATTTTATGCATTCTGGCGTTCGTAGATACAAGAAAACTGTTAAAATTCTTCAGAAACGTCACTTTTGAAGTGTTTTCTTGTACTTTTAAGCCAATCAGATACCCTACGGGCTCGGAAAGTGCAACGAAACCATCAAATTTTAGCTAGAAACTGTATTTTTGTCGATTTTTATTGAATTTGAACTATATTTCAACGTTTTTTGATGGTTCTGAGCCACCAAACACACTTAAAGCATGCAGAATCGACTCAGAATAGGAAAAGGAGACGTTTAGGTCAATTTTATGCATTCTGGCGTTCGTAGATACAAGAAAACTGTTAAAATTCTTCAGAAACGTCACTTTTGAAGTGTTTTCTTGTACTTTTAAGCCAATCAGATACCCTACGGGCTCGGAAAGTGCAACGAAACCATCAAATTTTAGCTAGAAACTGTATTTTTGTCGATTTTTATTGAATTTGAACTATATTTCAACGTTTTTTGATGGTTCTGAGCCACCAAACACACTTAAAGCATGCAGAATCGACTCAGAATAGGAAAAGGAGACGTTTAGGTCAATTTTATGCATTCTGGCGTTCGTAGATACAAGAAAACTGTTAAAATTCTTCAGAAACGTCACTTTTGAAGTGTTTTCTTGTACTTTTAAGCCAATCAGATACCCTACGGGCTCGGAAAGTGCAACGAAACCATCAAATTTTAGCTAGAAACTGTATTTTTGTCGATTTTTATTGAATTTGAACTATATTTCAACGTTTTTTGATGGTTCTGAGCCACCAAACACACTTAAAGCATGCAGAATCGACTCAGAATAGGAAAAGGAGACGTTTAGGTCAATTTTATGCATTCTGGCGTTCGTAGATACAAGAAAACTGTTAAAATTCTTCAGAAACGTCACTTTTGAAGTGTTTTCTTGTACTTTTAAGCCAATCAGATACCCTACGGGCTCGGAAAGTGCAACGAAACCATCAAATTTTAGCTAGAAGCTGTATTTTTGTCGATTTTTATTGAATTTGAACTATATTTCAACGTTTTTTGATGGTTCTGAGCCACCAAACACACTTAAAGCATGCAGAATCGACTCAGAATAGGAAAAGGAGACGTTTAGGTCAATTTTATGCATTCTGGCGTTCGTAGATACAAGAAAACTGTTAAAATTCTTCAGAAACGTCACTTTTGAAGTGTTTTCTTGTACTTTTAAGCCAATCAGATACCCTACGGGCTCGGAAAGTGCAACGAAACCATCAAATTTTAGCTAGAAACTGTATTTTTGTCGATTTTTATTGAATTTGAACTATATTTCAACGTTTTTTGATGGTTCTGAGCCACCAAACACACTTAAAGCATGCAGAATCGACTCAGAATAGGAAAAGGAGACGTTTAGGTCAATTTTATGCATTCTGGCGTTCGTAGATACAAGAAAACTGTTAAAATTCTTCAGAAACGTCACTTCTGAAGTGTTTTCTTGTACTTTTAAGCCAATCAGATACCCTACGGGCTCGGAAAGTGCAACGAAACCATCAAATTTTAGCTCGAAACTGTATTTTTGTCGATTTTTATTGAATTTGAACTATATTTCAACGTTTTTTGATGGTTCTGAGCCACCAAACACACTTAAAGCATGCAGAATCGACTCAGAATAGGAAAAGGAGACGTTTAGGTCAATTTTATGCATTCTGGCGTTCGTAGATACAAGAAAACTGTTAAAATTCTTCAGAAACGTCACTTCTGAAGTGTTTTCTTGTACTTTTAAGCCAATCAGATACCCTACGGGCTCGGAAAGTGCAACGAAACCATCAAATTTTAGCTAGAAACTGTATTTTTGTCGAGTTTTATTGAATTTGAACTATATTTCAACGTTTTTTGATGGTTCTGAGCCACCAAACACACTTAAAGCATGCAGAATCGACTCAGAATAGGAAAAGGAGACGTTTAGGTCAATTTTATGCATTCTGGCGTTCGTAGATACAAGAAAACTGTTAAAATTCTTCAGAAACGTCACTTTTGAAGTGTTTTCTTGTACTTTTAAGCCAATCAGATACCCTACGGGCTCGGAAAGTGCAACGAAACCATCAAATTTTAGCTAGAAACTGTATTTTTGTCGATTTTTATTGAATTTGAACTATATTTCCACGTTTTTTGATGGTTCTGAGCCACCAAACACACTTAAAGCATGCAGAATCGACTCAGAATAGGAAAAGGAGACGTTTAGGTCAATTTTATGCATTCTGGCGTTCGTAGATACAAGAAAACTGTTAAAATTCTTCAGAAACGTCACTTTTGAAGTGTTTTCTTGTACTTTTAAGCCAATCAGATACCCTACGGGCTCGGAAAGTGCAACGAAACCATCAAATTTTAGCTAGAAACTGTATTTTTGTCGATTTTTATTGAATTTGAACTATATTTCAACGTTTTTTGATGGTTCTGAGCCACCAAACACACTTAAAGCATGCAGAATCGACTCAGAATAGGAAAAGGAGACGTTTAGGTCAATTTTATGCATTCTGGCGTTCGTAGATACAAGAAAACTGTTAAAATTCTTCAGAAACGTCACTTTTGAAGTGTTTTCTTGTACTTTTAAGCCAATCAGATACCCTACGGGCTCGGAAAGTGCAACGAAACCATCAAATTTTAGCTAGAAACTGTATTTTTGTCGATTTTTATTGAATTTGAACTATATTTCAACGTTTTTTGATGGTTCTGAGCCACCAAACACACTTAAAGCATGCAGAATCGACTCAGAATAGGAAAAGGAGACGTTTAGGTCAATTTTATGCATTCTGGCGTTCGTAGATACAAGAAAACTGTTAAAATTCTTCAGAAACGTCACTTTTGAAGTGTTTTCTTGTACTTTTAAGCCAATCAGATACCCTACGGGCTCGGAAAGTGCAACGAAACCATCAAATTTTAGCTAGAAACTGTATTTTTGTCGATTTTTATTGAATTTGAACTATATTTCAACGTTTTTTGATGGTTCTGAGCCACCAAACACACTTAAAGCATGCAGAATCGACTCAGAATAGGAAAAGGAGACGTTTAGGTCAATTTTATGCATTATGGCGTTCGTAGATACAAGAAAACTGTTAAAATTCTTCAGAAACGTCACTTTTGAAGTGTTTTCTTGTACTTTTAAGCCAATCAGATACCCTACGGGCTCGGAAAGTGCAACGAAACCATCAAATTTTAGCTAGAAAATGTATTTTTGTCGATTTTTATTGAATTTGAACTATATTTCAACGTTTTTTGATGGTTCTGAGCCACCAAACACACTTAAAGCATGCAGAATCGACTCAGAATAGGAAAAGGAGACGTTTAGGTCAATTTTATGCATTCTGGCGTTCGTAGATACAAGAAAACTGTTAAAATTCTTCAGAAACGTCACTTTTGAAGTGTTTTCTTGTACTTTTAAGCCAATCAGATACCCTATGGGCTCGGAAAGTGCAACGAAACCATCAAATTTTAGCTAGAAACTGTATTTTTGTCGATTTTTATTGAATTTGAACTATATTTCAACGTTTTTTGATGGTTCTGAGCCACCAAACACACTTAAAGCATGCAGAATCGACTCAGAATAGGAAAAGGAGACGTTTAGGTCAATTTTATGCATTCTGGCGTTCGTAGATACAAGAAAACTGTTAAAATTCTTCAGAAACGTCACTTTTGAAGTGTTTTCTTGTACTTTTAGGCCAATCAGATACCCTACGGGCTCGGAAAGTGCAACGAAACCATCAAATTTTAGCTAGAAACTGTATTTTTGTCGATTTTTATTGAATTTGAACTATATTTCAACGTTTTTTGATGGTTCTGAGCCACCAAACACACTTAAAGCATGCAGAATCGACTCAGAATAGGAAAAGGAGACGTTTAGGTCAATTTTATGCATTCTGGCGTTCGTAGATACAAGAAAACTGTTAAAATTCTTCAGAAACGTCACTTTTGAAGTGTTTTCTTGTACTTTTAAGCCAATCAGATACCCTACGGGCTCGGAAAGTGCAACGAAACCATCAAATTTTAGCTAGAAACTGTATTTTTGTCGATTTTTATTGAATTTGAACTATATTTCAACGTTTTTTGATGGTTCTGAGCCACCAAACACACTTAAAGCATGCAGAATCGACTCAGAATAGGAAAAGGAGAAGTTTAGGTCAATTTTATGCATTCTGGCGTTCGTAGATACAAGAAAACTGTTAAAATTCTTCAGAAACGTCACTTTTGAAGTGTTTTCTTGTACTTTTAAGCCAATCAGATACCCTATGGGCTCGGAAAGTGCAACGAAACCATCAAATTTTAGCTAGAAACTGTATTTTTGTCGATTTTTATTGAATTTGAACTATATTTCAACGTTTTTTGATGGTTCTGAGCCACCAAACACACTTAAAGCATGCAGAATCGACTCAGAATAGGAAAAGGAGACGTTTAGGTCAATTTTATGCATTCTGGCGTTCGTAGATACAAGAAAACTGTTAAAATTCTTCAGAAACGTCACTTTTGAAGTGTTTTCTTGTACTTTTAAGCCAATCAGATACCCTACGGGCTCGGAAAGTGCAACGAAACCATCAAATTTTAGCTAGAAACTGTATTTTTGTCGATTTTTATTGAATTTGAACTATATTTCAACGTTTTTTGATGGTTCTGAGCCACCAAACACACTTAAAGCATGCAGAATCGACTCAGAATAGGAAAAGGAGACGTTTAGGTCAATTTTATGCATTATGGCGTTCGTAGATACAAGAAAACTGTTAAAATTCTTCAGAAACGTCACTTTTGAAGTGTTTTCTTGTACTTTTAAGCCAATCAGATACCCTACGGGCTCGGAAAGTGCAACGAAACCATCAAATTTTAGCTAGAAAATGTATTTTTGTCGATTTTTATTGAATTTGAACTATATTTCAACGTTTTTTGATGGTTCTGAGCCACCAAACACACTTAAAGCATGCAGAATCGACTCAGAATAGGAAAAGGAGACGTTTAGGTCAATTTTATGCATTCTGGCGTTCGTAGATACAAGAAAACTGTTAAAATTCTTCAGAAACGTCACTTTTGAAGTGTTTTCTTGTACTTTTAAGCCAATCAGATACCCAACGGGCTCGGAAAGTGCAACGAAACCATCAAATTTTAGCTAGAAACTGTATTTTTGTCGATTTTTATTGAATTTGAACTATATTTCAACGTTTTTTGATGGTTCTGAGCCACCAAACACACTTAAAGCATGCAGAATCGACTCAGAATAGGAAAAGGAGACGTTTAGGTCAATTTTATGCATTCTGGCGTTCGTAGATACAAGAAAACTGTTAAAATTCTTCAGAAACGTCACTTTTGAAGTGTTTTCTTGTACTTTTAAGCCAATCAGATACCCTACGGGCTCGGAAAGTGCAACGAAACCATCAAATTTTAGCTAGAAACTGTATTTTTGTCGATTTTTATTGAATTTGAACTATATTTCAACGTTTTTTGATGGTTCTGAGCCACCAAACACACTTAAAGCATGCAGAATCGACTCAGAATAGGAAAAGGAGACGTTTAGGTCAATTTTATGCATTATGGCGTTCGTAGATACAAGAAAACTGTTAAAATTCTTCAGAAACGTCACTTTTGAAGTGTTTTCTTGTACTTTTAAGCCAATCAGATACCCTACGGGCTCGGAAAGTGCAACGAAACCATCAAATTTTAGCTAGAAAATGTATTTTTGTCGATTTTTATTGAATTTGAACTATATTTCAACGTTTTTTGATGGTTCTGAGCCACCAAACACACTTAAAGCATGCAGAATCGACTCAGAATAGGAAAAGGAGACGTTTAGGTCAATTTTATGCATTCTGGCGTTCGTAGATACAAGAAAACTGTTAAAATTCTTCAGAAACGTCACTTTTGAAGTGTTTTCTTGTACTTTTAAGCCAATCAGATACCCTACGGGCTCGGAAAGTGCAACGAAACCATCAAATTTTAGCTAGAAACTGTATTTTTGTCGATTTTTATTGAATTTGAACTATATTTCAACGTTTTTTGATGGTTCTGAGCCACCAAACACACTTAAAGCATGCAGAATCGACTCAGAATAGGAAAAGGAGACGTTTAGGTCAATTTTATGCATTCTGGCGTTCGTAGATACAAGAAAACTGTTAAAATTCTTCAGAAACGTCACTTTTGAAGTGTTTTCTTGTACTTTTAAGCCAATCAGATACCCTACGGGCTCGGAAAGTGCAACGAAACCATCAAATTTTAGCTAGAAACTGTATTTTTGTCGATTTTTATTGAATTTGAACTATATTTCAACGTTTTTTGATGGTTCTGAGCCACCAAACACACTTAAAGCATGCAGAATCGACTCAGAATAGGAAAAGGAGACGTTTAGGTCAATTTTATGCATTCTGGCGTTCGTAGATACAAGAAAACTGTTAAAATTCTTCAGAAACGTCACTTTTGAAGTGTTTTCTTGTACTTTTAAGCCAATCAGATACGCTACGGGCTCGGAAAGTGCAACGAAACCATCAAATTTTAGCTAGAAACTGTATTTTTGTCGATTTTTATTGAATTTGAACTATATTTCAAAGTTTTTTGATGGTTCTGAGCCACCAAACACACTTAAAGCATGCAGAATCGACTCAGAATAGGAAAAAGGAGACGTTTAGGTCAATTTTATGCATTCTGGCGTTCGTAGATACAAGAAAACTGTTAAAATTCTTCAGAAACGTCACTTTTGAAGTGTTTTCTTGTACTTTTAAGCCAATCAGATACCCTACGGGCTCGGAAAGTGCAACGAAACCATCAAATTTTAGCTAGAAACTGTATTTTTGTCGATTTTTATTGAATTTGAACTATATTTCAACGTTTTTTGATGGT